>NW_002987276.1:7431-10969 GCF_000006295.1 Pediculus humanus corporis | reverse complement strand
TATATATTATTATGTTGCTTAAATATTAATTATGAAAACATACACGCACACGCACACGCACACGCACACGCACACACGCAAATGTATGGCGAAATTTTTTTATTCGATAAAAAAGCCAAGTTATGATGACCAAAAAATTACATCGAATCGGACGGAATTTCGAAGGTTATTTTATATATATTTCATAACTGTTTATTTTTTTAATCGTTGGCAAAATGCATCGTCGATTGTGTTATGATTCATGTTTAAATATCCATTCATCCTACCCTCTCTCTCTCTCTCTCTCTCTCTCCCTCCATCTCCCCTTTCACCTTCTCAATTCGGTTAATATAATTCAATATGTTTTTAAATCATTTATGAAATCGTTTTTAAAAAAAAAAAAAAAATAAAATATCATGTTTAGCTTGTTGAATTCGTGTGAAAACATCAAAATGGCGGTCAAAACATGAAAAAAAACGATTTTTAAAATAAATAAAAATCATCATAACTTTATGATAAATGTGGAGCGATTTGAATTTGCCCTCCCCGTGATAATAATTTTAAAGGTCAAACGTCATCACTCACCCTCAAATTTAAGGTAAACACGCGAAACCTAATTTAAAAAAAAAAAAAAAAACCGTTACGATATATATTATTATTATTATTATTCTTATGATATCGTATAAGAAATGAAATCGATAAAAGGCCCCGATAAATATATAACTGATATAAAAATATAATAATATATATATTTATTATAATAAATTTAAAAAAGTCTCGTGGAATTAGCAAAAGAAAAAAAATTTCCCCCTCCCTTTCTTACAAAAAAAAAAAATTTTAACCAATCAAATCGAGTATTTTTTAAAACAACAACAACAACAACAACAACAAGTACAAAAAAAAAAAAAAAGAACAACTACAACCACATTAATTCTTTCTATAAAAAAAAATTTTTTTTTTTTTTTCATGTTGTAAGATGAAGGTTTCAGGTATTATTCAACAACAAAAACGAGTCATTCTATCATAAACATTTCGCGACTTAATAATCACGGTTTAAAAAAACTTTTTCTTTTTTTTTTTTTTTAAAGTTTTTCATTTGTTATTTATTAATTATTATTATTTTATTTTTGTTTAATTTTTTATTATTATTATTAAATTGTTATTATTTATTTATTTGTTTATGTTAATAAAAAAACTAAAATTGAATTGAAGTTTTAAAGTTTTTTTTTTTTTAATTTGTGAGTTTTTAATTTAATTAAAAAAAAAGTTTTCAAGTGATTTGTCGCAAATTATTATCATTATTATTGTTATTAAACGAACAAAGTGAGTTATTAAATAATAATTTTTTTTTGTTTTTAATTAATTTAAAATTCGGTTATAAAAACGATACGAAAAAAAATTTTTTTTTTTTTAAAATAGTTTTTAGGGTTTTAAGTAATTAACGTCATTGCTCTCTCTCTCTCTCTCTCTCTCTTAATCTTTCTGTAATTAACTCTCTCTCTCTACCGGTTTTTTTTTTTTTTTTCTTAAGAAATTTTTCGATTTATTAATTTTCTTTTTAAATTTATCAATTAAAAGATATTATTTATTCATTTATTATTATTATTATTATTATCGATCGTGAGTATTTACTTATTTATTTATTAATAATTTTTTTTGTTTCTATTAAGAAATTTATTTAAAAAAAAAAAAAAAAAAAGAAAGAAAAAACTTTACGTTAACGACAGGGAAAAAACAAAATGGCGTCGAGATTTTTTTTCAATTTCTTTCTTTTTTGCTAAAATTTATTTCGTTGATATTTAATTTAAGAATTAATAAGTAAATCATCATTAATATCGGTTATTATTATTATCATTTAGAAGATGGAGATTTTTTTTTCGGGAAAAATAGTAATAAAAAAAAAAAAAGAAAAAAAAATTGGAAAGATGGAGATCAATGTCATTGAATATGTTAACGTACCCTAAAAAAATCAAGGTCTAGGTAGGTTTAGTTATCGTGTCGTATTCATTGCCAATAATAATACTATAAATATTTTTATTTCCTATAGCAAATTCATAATTTGCGGTTATTCAGGAAAAAAAAAAAAATCTCAGAAAATTTACAAAAAAACAATTTTTTTCCCTTTCCTCCCTCTCTCTCTCTCTTTCCCGCCTAAAATAGCACAAATAAAATATTTTTAAATTTGGCTTTATATTCATCATCATCATCATCATCATCATTATTATTATTATTTTTTCGCGAAAAAGGAAAATTTTTTGAAATTTTTGGCAAATTTTATTTTTTTTTAATTTATAATTTATGCAATTGTTTTTAATATATCGATGACGATCCATCGATCGATCCTTTCCCCCTCCCCCTCAAAAAAACCTGAATAAACGATAATGATAATGACAATAACCTTGCCAAAAAAATTATTATTATTATTAATATTTTTAAATTTATTGAAAATACTTTTGCGCGTACCTGAAAATTCTTTTTTTTTTTTTTTTTACTCGTTTTCTTCGTTCGGCTTACGGTTAAAATCATAGAATAAAAACGATTGTCGTGACGTCATTAAATTAATTAGGTATTAAGAGATATTAAAATTTTCCACGAAAAATATAAAATAATTTTCCGACACTTTTTTCCCTTCCCCCTCTCCTATTTAATTATTATTATTTCGAAATTATTAAAAGAGAACATCAGCCTGATTTTTCTGACGTATTTCATGTCTTTTTTTAAAAATAATAATAATGATGATGGTGGTGGTGGGGAAGGGAGGAATGAGGGGGGGGGGGTAAACAAGTAAATTATTCCTTCGAGTGTATTTCAATTCGTATCACAAATTATTATTAACCGCAAGCAGATAATTTAAAAGCATCATCGCAATTTATTATTATTATTATCATTATCAACGTCGTTTTCCATTGTTTTTCGTAATTTTTTTCCTTTTTGCGACAAAAAAAAATTTTTTTTAAAAATCGATTTCGGTATCGATCGAATTCAAATAATAATAATAATAATAATCGTGCAATTTTTTTTGGTCGCATTTTCAACTCGAAATAATTCGATATTATCGATATATAATCGATATTTTCGATATAGTATAAGAAAACAAAAAAAAAAAAAACCTCTCGTACTAATACCTGTTATATAACATTTGCCATTTAAAATAATAATAATAATAATTTTCAATGATGAAATTATGGTTTTTTTTTGTGCATTTGGAATTACGAATCGGTTAGTTTTTTTTTTAGTTTTTCTAATTCCCCTTTGTAACTTGGTAAGGGCATAAAATTAAAAAAATAAAATAATTTTTTATTACTGGAAGTAATACCGGGGGGCAAAAAAAAAAAAAAAAAAAAAAAATTGAGTAACGCGTTTATAGCAAAAAAAAAAAAAAAAAAAAAAATTACATTTTTTAATTTCGTTATTCGATTACTCTTGTCTTGTTCTTGCTCCTGCCACGACCTTGCTTGCCATTTTTTTCTGAGAAACTCTTACCCCTCCCACTTCCCCCTCCCCTCCTTCGAGAAAATCATCGCGAAAAATATTTTTGTCAATCATTCATTTACCGTAG
>NW_002987276.1:2517-7411 GCF_000006295.1 Pediculus humanus corporis | reverse complement strand
TAATTAATTAACGGATTTTTCTATTTGTTAGCAGCAATAATAAAAACAAACAAATAAAATATTAACTCAAGCAAATACATAAATTAACGTTTCGATACTCCTAGCAATAAGAGTGAGAGAGATAGAGAGAGAGAGAAAGAGAGAGAAAAACGAGTTCATCAAAAACATTAAACAAAGAACCTTTTTTCCATATAAATATTTCCATCCCGGGGGGAAAAATCAATGACGTCATAAAATTTCTTTCTTTTACGTATTAACGAGGTAACTAACCTGAATTGTCTTTTTTCTTCTTAAAAATTTATGTTAAGTCTAAGGTCTTACTTAAGGTCAATGTAAAAAAAAAAAAAATTTTCGATACATCCAACATTTTTTATTATTAATAATAATAATAATAATAATAATAATAATAATAATAATAATAATAATAATAATAATAATAATAATTTTAAAAAAAAGTATTCGAACTAATGCACACGCAAAAAACATAATCGCGCAAATTATTATTATTATTATAATGTAACATTTGATCCCGGATATAAAAAGTGCAAATTAAATTATTTATATATATGTGTAAAAAAATGTTTTATCAATTCTTTTTTTTTTTTTAAGTGTACTAAATTTTATATATTTTCAACCCGACGCCATTTTGATTTTTCTATCGTTTCCAATTAAAATATATATTATGCTTAAAAAAGTTTTCTTATTAAATCGTAAATAATTTTTATTTAAACGAATCGTTAATGGCGGTAAATTTAAATTTTTAATAAAAAAAAAGAGCAATGACCGTTAATTTAAAAATTAATCCTAAAATGATATTTATTTATTTAATTATTATTATTTTTTTTTAGTTAATAAAAAAATATTTTGTGAAAAATTAAAATAATTTATTTTATTGTTTTTTTTCGAACAAACAACACTCGATATAAAATAATAATAATATAAACAAAACAATTAGCGATTATATATATAGTTAAAATGAAAGGTTTATTTACTCTGTGTAACGATATTTTTAACGGATCTTCATCGACGTATAGAACAACTTCCGGTAATGTTAGAAGAGAATCTAGACAATCATTACCGTTTGGTATATCGAAGGATGTTTTTCATAAAAAAATAAAAGGAGAATCTAACATAAAAAAAAGTAAGTTTTTTTCATAAATTTTTTTTTATCCGGAAGATGTCGACAGCGTCCGCCATTTTTTTTTTTTATACCCCATTTCCCTATTTTTTTTTTTTTTATCGCGGTATTATTTAACGTATTAATTTCGATTTATATAATTACTTTTTTTTTTTTTTATGAATAAAACTTTTTTAAATCTATTGATAATAATGATGATGATGATTATGGAGACGACCCCATTAAAATTATTATTTTGCTTTCTCATTCTCTTTACAACCATAAAAATATTCGCATATTGAGTAAGATTTAAAGATTTTACAAAAAAAAAAAAAACCTCATCAATTCCTTTTTCTCTATCTCTCTCTCTCTCTAAACAATCCATTTTAGGTAAGACAAACAAACAACAACCGAACAAACACTTATCATTTCGGATTAATAACGACGATACTCTTATTAAATACGATACGAACGAAAATGAAATCAGTGAAATTATTACGTAAATTTGCAATTTCCGGATTTTGATCCCTCCCCCCTTTTCCCCCTACCTTTTTTTTAATAAATTTTATACATACATAAAATTATGTATTTATTTATTTTTATTTTTATTTTTTGGTAAATTTAATAAATTTCATTATTATTATTATTTTTCCTTATTTTCAAGGTCACGTGTTCTGGAGTGCATAGTACAAATTTATTTTATTCGTATTTAATTATTGATTAAAAAAATAGATTAACTTTATTGAGATTTTACTTAAAACTTGTTTTCATATATTTTCATCATCATTATTATTATCATTATATTCATTTTTAATGACGACAAGTTTTATAAAAATATCTTTTTTTAACATTTTTACAAGTTTGCAAAAAGATTTCTTGATTTTTTTTTTTTTTTTTCAAAGTTGGTAACAGTGTGAAGAATTTTAAACGCTTAACACACGCTTTTCTTTTTTCCATAACATTCTAGAAATTTTCACATTAATATACGTTTAATCATTTTTCTTTCTTTTTTTTTTTTTTTCTATTTATAATTATTGTGAGTTTGTAATTGTTTCATCTTATCTACTATACCTAGAACGTTTTTATTTTATGACGTCATAGTTAATTTATCCCCATTCGTTATTAAATCCATTTTAAATTAATAAAAAATAAAATTTGAGGATATATGGAACCCGTTTGGAAGTTTTATTACGCGGAAGAAATTTTTATTAACTTAAGGCGTAAATATATAATCATTTTCTAAAAGATTATAATCCGGATGTGCGAAAACTACCAAAAAAAAAAATTTTTTTTTTTCTATAAAATGACCCATTTCCTCTTAATTTTATTATCTATAATAATAATAATAATAATAATAGTATTAAATTCGTTTATAAAAAAAAAAAAAAAAATTAAAAACGAGTCAATATAAATAAAGGCCGATATAGTTAAAAATTAAGGACGATAATTATTTTTCTTTTTTAAATTATAATTTAATTATCTAGGAACTAGATAATAAAACCCCTCCCTCCCCTTTCCCCCCCCCAAAAAAAAACATTTTTTCAAAAATATCCGAATTTTTTTTTGAGGGACTCGGACAATTCGAAATTTCTAATCTTTTACGTTAATTAAAAATTTACGTTTTTTCCCCGAATAAAAACTAAAAAAAACACGTTTATACATATGTTAAACATATTCGACTAAATTCTTTTTAAAAACAAAAAAAAAAATAAAATTTTCCTTTTTTTTCTTTTTTCCCTTAAGCTAAACATAAAAAAAAATTCGTATGGCGAAAAAAGGGTTAAGAAAAAAAAATTATTTATTTACTATTTATTTATTAATTAGTTAGTTTTACGTAAATGTTATTAAAAACACGTCGTAACGGATTAATAATACATAAATATTTTAAGGTCATTGTCAAAAGAATTTATTATAAAACGACCGCGCTCGTACACACACACTCGACAAGTGAAATTATTATTTTTTTTACATATGCAAATAAACTTTCGATTATGTTATCATTCCACTATTATTATTATTATTATTATTATTATTATTATTATTATTATTTTTTGCAATATCATTCGTAGGGAAATTAAAAACCGTTATGAATAAAAATGAACAAAAGATGTTTGCGTGTTTTCGTCATTTTTTTTAAAAATAAATTTTCCGCAAGTCATATATATATGTAAAAAAGGGTGGGTAAAAAATTTTTGATTGATAGTTTGCGCCTAAAAAATTAATTTTCTTCCGCGTTTCCCCCCCTTCCTCCCCCTGTCTTTCTCTCTCTCCCTTCGCCATGATAAGTTCTTATCGTAAATAAAACGATTTTTACTTTTTAATATGAGTACGGCGGGGGGGGGGTCACGAAAGATTAATAAATTATTTTTTGTCTGCTATTTACGTCGGAGATAACACGAGTTTTAAAGGGATGAAATCGATAGTTTGAATTCATTTGAATGATTTACGAATCGACAACCGATACAAATGAAACGACAACAACAACAACAACGAACAAAAAAAAATTATTGTTAACAAACATTATCTAATCCTCTTGTTGGTGTCGTGTCATGACACACTTAAACAACTTTCCCATCAATGCGTGTGTGTGTGTGTGTGCGTGATGATAGTTTAACACTTTTTTTTTTTTCTCTAACCGATTACGAAGACTATCCCAAACTCAAATCGTATTTTTTTTTTTATTAATAATAATAATAATAAATGGCTAATCAAACAACAAACTTTTAATAATAATAATAATAATAATAATAATAATAATAATAATCCAAATAGAATTGTTAATAACGTTTTCTTTTTATATTACGTATTTCTTTTTATGTATTATTTTTTTCAAATATGTAATCCGGTATTCATATTGATATTTATAAAAAGCAGAAAAAAAAACTTTTTTTTTTTTTTGTTAAAAAAAACGTCGGGAATAAAAATGCAAGGTCTCTATTATTATTATTATTATTATTATTATTAACGCCAAAAGGTAATCCTGGTCGAAACTTGTATAAGCTAATTTAAAATTTAAATTTTTTGCATTCTTATATATATAAAAAATGAAAAGAGAAGAGAATAAACTTAAAAAAAAAAACCTGTAAAATTATTATTATTATTATTAATAATTAATTAATTATGTACGTTATTATTATTATTATTATTATTATGAATATTATACGATGTTGTTTGATTTTTTTATTTTATTTAATAAATATAATTGAAAATTATTATTTAAATCGTTTTAATAAATATTAACAAACGCGACAAACAATGATAACCTCTCGTTTTGTTGTTCAAATGGCGATTATGACCCGAATCATATTATCATTATTATTATTATTTTTTATATAAAAATTTTATTAAATGTTACGAGAAAAAGTGCGGCAGGAGAAGAAGAAGATGAAAAATTTATAAAAAAGGGAGTAATGGGGGGGGGGGGTATGGGAGGAACGATGAGGGTACGAACGATGAAGTTTGTTTTAACGACACAATAAAAATTTCATTTATGTTAAGTTAAAGGTCATTTTAAGTACGTTACGAGTGCCAAGTAGGGTACGTACAGGTGCACGTGTTTCCTATATTGATTCTCTATTAAAGTTTTTTGTTTGTGCAAACAGAAAAAACTTTCTTTTTTTGGAAAATGTACAAAATTTTCATGGCCGTTATTAATTAATTTATCGTATTCTTTTTTTTTTTTAAAACGTGAACTGTTTGTTAGTTTTGAAATAATCGGTGGTGCAATCCGAAAAAAACCTAATTATGTTTACTAAAAACCTTTTTAAAAATAAAAAC
>NW_002987276.1:0-1096 GCF_000006295.1 Pediculus humanus corporis | reverse complement strand
GAGAAATAAAACGAGAACTTAAACGAACTTGCCCATGAATCAAAAATAAATCCAATTTTTTTTTTTTTTCCCTCTTTTTCTTTCCTTAACTTGGACGCAAAACTACAAAAAAAAAAAAAAAAGAAAAAAAATTATAAAAGTCATAGAGTAAATAAATCCTATATATGTATATAATTTAATTACATTTAATTAAGTAATTATTTTCGATTATTAATTAAAAACATAAAAAATTATTATTATTATTTTTTTTTGCTGCTCCGTTTTGGAATTTCTTTTACGTATTTACATTAATAATAATAATAATAATAATAATGGATGTTTTTTTAATTTTTTTTTGTTGGCGGCCTTTGCTAAGTTAATGTTTTTGTTAACGGCGTAAAAAAAATTTTTTTTTTTTCGTGTGTGTGTTAAAAAACACGACGGTTATAAAAAAAAAAAAATAAAATAAAATCGGATTATTATGTATTTATTATTTATTTATTTTTACCGCCATTGAAATAACACACGTATAAGTTAATGGTATCGTCGTAATAATCACTTCCGTGATAATAATTGTTTTTATAATGTGTTTATATTAACTATTAAGGCCCTGAAAAAAAAAACTAATTGATAAATCATTGTCAAAAATTTATTTTTTTACGTAAAAATAAATAAAAATTTAAATAACGACGACGACGACGACGACGTCAACCATTTTTGTTTTTTTTTTTTGGTAACGTTAAATGTATGCGTGTGCGTGTGTTTAAGTAATGGAAAGGTTTTGTCAATTTATATTTAATTACGTCGCCATTTAAATAAATAAATTTTATCATCGCAATATTCCTATATTAAATAAATTGATAATTAATGATAAAGCCTGGAACTGATCTGACATCAACTTTCTTAACGTTTGTCATTATAGTCTATAGGTCGTCGCTATAATCGATTTATTTATATCAATGATGATAATAATAATAAAATTAATAAATTAATTAATATAAACAAATTAAAAAAAAAAAAAAAATTAGGGTAATTGTCGTCTGCTAAAAAAAAACTATACCATTTCTTTTTTTTAATGATGACAATTCCTAAATAAAAAATAAAAAAAACCGTTACG
>NW_002987277.1:21096-30023 GCF_000006295.1 Pediculus humanus corporis | reverse complement strand
CTTTATAATAATAATAATAATAATAATTATAATAATAATAATAATAATAATAATGGGAAAAAAAAAGGTAATAATAATAATAATAATGGGTTGGGTCCTTTGTTTCCCGGGGGAATTTTCCCCGTTTTTTTTTTTTTTTTTTTTTTTTTTTTTTTTTGTCGAATACCTTGAAATAAATTGTATTAAAAAAAAAAAATAAATAAAAATTGATTTTTTTTTTTTTTACTAATGACACGATTGTTTTTAAAAAAATTTTTCACGGGTTTCTTTTTTTTTTTTTTTCAAGGTTGGCTTTTTTTTTTTATTTTTTTTTTTTAATCCGTTAAATACAAAAATTAAAATTTGATCGATATAAAAAATATCGATAATCGATAGAAAGATTTTTTCATTAAAAAAAAATATTATTTTCAAATTATTAATAATAATAATAATAATAATAAAAGCCATAAATCGATAAAAATTAATCGTTTTTTTTTTTTTTTTTTTTGTAATTAATAACATAAATCAATGTGTGATGGAATAATAAACAAACAACATACAAACATACAAACGAAATAATAATAATAATAATATTTACCAATCGTATTAAAAAATTGAATTTCTTTTCTTTTCTTTCTTCTTTTTTTTTATGCACAACAACAATAATAATAATAATTAAAATTTTTTACGTTAATTTTAATTAGTGAATTCATTTTGACATATGATGATGAATTATAAACACATAAGACAATTAATTAATTAATTAATCCGCACGGTTTTTTTTTCTTTTCTTACTTTTTAAATTATATATATTTAATTAAAATAAATCACGAACACGCACGCACAAACACTTTATTACAAAAACAGAAAAAATTAAGGTAAAGATAAAAATTATAACCTTTACACGAACCGACAATACGACATCAACTGACTACGAAAAACCGCCAACAAAAATGGCGTCTGCGCATAAAAACCCGCGTAATTGACACGTGCAAATTTGGGAGTGCCATCTAAGGAAAAAAAAAAAAAAAATTTTTTTCTTTTCTTTTCTTTATTTTCCTTATTTTTCTTTCTTCATTTCATTTCAAATAAATAAAACAAAATCAAAATTTCGATATTTTAATTAAATAATTTTAAATAACAAACAAATAACAATAAAATAAAGGAAAATAAACAACAACAACAACAAATATTATTAAACATTTATTATTACTATTCTTTATTTATTTATTTATTTCTCTTTACATTATTTATTTATTTATTTATTTCATTTCAAAGAGTACATAATTAATCAAATATATATTATTTAATTTGAGAAACTTTTGTTTAAAAAAAAAAAAAAAAAAAACTACATTTTTTTCTCATAACGATGATGATGATGATAATAATATTAATAATCACGATTTATTTTAAGCTAAACAATTTTATTATTTCATTTATATGTATTCGCATGATAAATATATCCAAAAATAATAATAATTGATAATTATAAATAATAATAATAATGATAAGTTTTAACAACTACGATACGAATCTATTAATTAAATATTTTCGTATAAAAACAAAAAAAAATGGATAAAGAGCAAAAAAAAATTCAGTAGCTCTTTTGATTTTCAACTTATGAGAATATCTACAAGTTTGTAAATAAAGAGATTTTTTTTTAAAATTATTTGATTCAGAGAAAAGAGGCAAAAAAAAAAAAAAAAAAAAAAAAAACAAAAAGCCAGGCGGCAAACAACGATAAAAAGTAAATCGATTGTTTATGATAATTAACAACGTGTTTCGTATAAACCGGATCGTCCGATATATCGAACCCATTTGATGACGTCGTGATCGGAATAATTCAATTTGGGTTCGAAAACTTTTAGGTATCGAACTTTGAAACCGGAGGGTGCAAATGGCACCTCGAAATTCATCGATATCGGTGGTCTCGTCCATTTTTTCTTAGTGTCCGTTTCCAAAAGTTCTATTTCGGCTGATAATTGAGTTTCTTTCATTCCAGCAATCCTTTTGATTCTGTAATAATAATATAAAATTCATTGGATGTTTTTTTTTTTTTTGGAGAAGGAGAGAGGGAGAGGGGAAGGGAGAAAGGGTTTAAAACTAATAACACTCACTTCCAAACGATGGCATTTTCCGAAGCTTTATATTTGGCTTTCCCTTTCAAACAAATCAATTGAACTCCGGATGTGTTTAACGGAGTCGGAATTTTAACTTCAATTTTTTGACCCAAAAGAGATGGCTTGAAATTTGATTTTAAAACGACTTTAACTTCCATTTTTGTTCTTCCGACTTCTCTCACCAATGGAATCACACGAAACGGAAGTGAAATGTCTTTGGTTGTTCTATATCTGCAAAAAATATTTTTTTTTTTTTACTAGAACTTTATGCAAAAAAAAAATAATAAAAATTAATTTATTATTATTATTATTATTATTATTATTATTTACCTCATGAGTTCAAATTCGCCATCAGGTGGAATAAAGCTGATGGAATGTTCAGTTTCAAATTTTGATAATTTAACGCATTGATGAAATTGACAGTCGTCAATGACGACCACGGGTTTTCCAGATCTTGTTGCTTCTTCCGAATTTCCTCCGACGCTTTTCCCCTTTGCTTCCATGACTATTTTATCATTTATACCAAATTTGCATTCCGGCATTCCAGACAAATAAGACTTCATGACAACTTTACCTGCGACATGTGCTGATAAAACTTGTCCTGAAAAAATATAAAATTTCTTTGTACCTTATTTTTAATTTTTAATTCATATCCTTAAGGATTTTTTCTATTTTCTTACCCTGAGGACTCATAAGCAAGTTGACATATTCCAAAACATCCAAAAATAATTCATTTCTGCGATATTTTATTCCCTCTCTTCTCCATCCGATTTGACCAGTAACCTGAGATGTGATCTGAGCTTGTTCTTCTTTTGTTTGAGATTTAATACCAGTTTGAGTAATGAATGTTTTTAAAACGCCAGTGTCCGAGTTTTGAGGATAACCAAAATCTAATATTTCTATTAAAAAAGAAAAATATATATCATCTGTATAAAATATCAGACAATTTTAAAAAATTGATTAAAAAAATTTATGTACCATCTAACAGTTCATAAATCAATACAAAATTATTTTTAATATTTTCTTCTGAAATTTTTCCAAAATAAGATTGCATCAAATCGATTATCTTCAATAGAAATTCAAATACCAAAGCTGCATTCACATTTTGTTTGGTCACTGCAGCAAGCCAAATGTTAGCTCTCTGAAATAAATCATATCATGCATTAAAAATGTTGATAATGTTTCAGACTAAAAACTAAAAAAGGAGATTTTTAATTTAAATACCTTTATGTGAAAGAAAGAAGTTCTGGCAATGTTTGTAACTGGACTTCTTACTTGTTGTCTGGCATGTATCACATTCACTCGAAAAGCATCGACAGCATTTCTTCCAATGTCATCCCTATACACTCGAGAAATGAGAACTTCTCCCTTGTGATTATACACAAACAATCCTCCGATCATGATTATACTTACTCAGCCTAAAATAAAATTTATTGATTCTATGAAATTTAAATATAATTTATATATTTTTATATTTGAAACAGTAAAATTATTTATTCTATCATTTCTGTAATTTTCATAGATTTTTAAAAACTTTACTTTGTGTTATTTAATAAATAGTTTATGAGAAAAAAAATATAATAATTTTTTTGATTGATTAAAACGGATATGACTAAATTCTAAAGAGGAGGGGCACGCTTATCAATTTATGAATTTCGAAGAAAAAAAACCACTCAATTTAATAAAATTAAATCTTAAGATTTTTTAAAATAAAAAAAATTCATTATTTTACAAGTTCGATTTAAAAAAAATTAATTTTAAATAATGAATTTAATGTCAAAAAAAAAATCATGGCTGAAGTAGTAAGCTATCCTTAGCGGCGCATGAAAAGAACTTGCAAAAAATAGAAAAAAAACATTTAAGCATTACTAAATTTAGAAAATAAAAAACTTACTTATAAAAGCGATAAGTATAATAAAAATAATCTAATGAAAAAATTTAATTTATGATCCTTACGCCCCCATAATTGAAATTTACAAGGAAACAAATGTAGAACTCGACTTCACTGACAGGTCAGCCAGTGTCATAGAGGTTGCTTCAAATTAAGTACCGAAGTAACGTGTATTTTGAAAGTTTAGATTTATCTGTTTCCACTTTCGTGCAACGTTAAATGGTTAACGTGTAAACAAAGTCAATTATAAAATAATGTAAGGAAAAAGTCAAACTTTTATTTAGTATACAACATGAATTCGTCTATAATCGTTCCAATCACTTTGTGGAGTGGCTCGGGACCTAGTTTTCGTGTGTCGTCCATTAGCGTATCTCCTAATTTAAAAAATTTAATTACTGGTAGCTGGACAGGACAACTTTGTTTGTGGAACTTGAATGTTGCAAAGAAAAAAATTTACCCTAAAAATATTTTGATTGGACACGAAAATTCCGTTTCATGTATGGTAAGCACAAATGAATTTGTAATTAGCTGTTCTGAAAGTGGAGAAATGTGCAGATGGCATTTAGAGGATGGTTTCTGTGAAATTGCAAAAAACTCATTACACATTCATAAAAACATACAGCTATATAAAGCAAATAAAAATACTGATGATTTAGTTTTTACCTGTGGTGATTATTCTGAAATTTTTATATATCAGTCGTTTACGCTACAAAAAATTAGTTGTTTATTTAGCGAATCCAATGGTTGTTGGATAACTAACTTTCACGTTATATCATCTGAGAATAAAGAAAATATGATAGTTGCAGGTATCACAGCAAAAGGCTGCCTTAAATTATGGACAGTAGATGATAGCATAAATAAATTACATCAAGAAATTCAATCAAACAATTTGCCTATTGAAAATGTTATCGATTTAAAATATAATTTTAATAGAAAAAACTTATTAATTGTCACTATTAAATATTGGTGTATATTCGATTCTGAATATTTTAATTGTTTGTATAAAATTAATAATATTGTTGATAATGAAAAACTTTTAGGTGGAAATTATTGTAATTCTAACATTGTTATTTGGACTGATTGTGGAAAATTTTACATATATTCTGAAAATAATAATACTCGACCTCATTTAAAAACAGTATTTTTAGATGATTTTTATTTAAAAACATTGTTTAATCCTGCCATGACTGTTTTGGAAAATAAAAACAGAGAAATATACTTTTTTAGGGGTGATTCATATGGACAAATAAACATTTGGACTTACTCCAGTTTTGACAATGTATCAAATTTTTCTTCTGTTAAACCTGTGTTGTCGACTGCACTTAGCGATAATTGGAGTACCGTCAAAAAGGGCTTTTTTGATAACATTGCAAGTTGCAGTAGTATAACTTGTTCCATTTACATTTTAGAATTAGATAAATTTTTTTTAGGCTGCTTAGAAGGTAATATATTAATTTTGCCTGCTGTGCAATCAATGATGTCCTACAGTTTTTATTCTTTTGATAAACCATCCTATAACATATTGTCAGGTCATAAAGGTAAAGTTAATTGTTTGATTCATCCTCATTCTAAATATTCTCATTACGATAAAGCTCACGTTGTTAGCGGAAGCTCTGATTTTTCCGTTTGTTTGTGGGATGTTTTCAAATTGGAACTCCTTCACAGATTTTGCGTACAAAGCGGAGAAATTTTGAGGTTGATCATACCGCCCGTAACGTGCAGTCCTAAAATAAAACAAAGCATTTGCAGTATTTCATCAGATCATTCTGTGGCAATTTTAAATCTGACTGACAAAAGATGCGTTATTTTAACGTCGAGCCACATGTTTCCCGTTGTTACGATTAACTGGAAGCCGTTGGACGGGTTTCTAATCGTCGAATGTTTCGATGGTACGGTTTTCGTGTGGGAAACGGAAACTGGTATTTTGGACAGGGTTTTAAATGGCGTCATCGCTCAAGAAGTCATTTTTGCTTGCAACGAAAAAAACATTTGTAACCCTCCCGCCGCTCTTTTTAATTTTTACACCGACGATGGAGGAGTGAAAAGAAAAAATTCCTTACGCAGGGATTTTTACGAAATAACCGGTGACAACGTTGAAACGTCCTCCACATGCCTATTTAAAATGAACGGTTTTTTAACGAGTAAAAAATCCGAGAGTCACGTTTTCCTATGCAATATCGATAATTTATTTACGAAAATAATTTCCGATCAAAATACTCATAATGAGCGACGCGTCGAAAATTGTTGCGACGACGACGACGCAAAATTATATTTATTAACACAAATGCTGAATCCGGATTCGACGAAAAATAATGCGAGTAAACCATTGGAAAATATTAAATCCGACGACGCTTTGATTCTCAATCAAAACGGATCAAAATCATTTGATAATAATAATAAAATGATGTCCGTAATAAAATACGACGGGGAAACCGGAAATGATGAAAACGATTGTTTGCTCTCGTTGAATTCAATGTTTAAAATTCTTCGATTCGTTTTGTCTTCTTTTCACGTTTGGGATCTCGATCCGTCCATCGATAATTTTTTAATAAATTATTTAGGTCTCATTAAACCCAATAGATTTTTAATACCTGGAATATCATCATCGTTTCCAGGAAAATACAGTTTATTCCTATCGAATTGCAAAAGTGTTTATCAACTGAGTTCCAGCGTGTTAGCCACGACTTGTTTGATAATGACCGCATTATCGAGCTTGTTGAAATCGATTTCTCTCGTTAAAATATCGAACGGTCAAGAGGGAGACAAAGAAGAAAACGATGATGACACGTGGGAAAAATTGTACGAATTTTACGAACACGTGTGCATGAATGTCGATAACGGTTACAACGTGACGAAACCCAGGATCGACGTATTGGTTAGGGGTTGGTGCAGCAGTAGTTATCACATACGTAAAGTTTCTAGAAAATTATTACCCATTTATTTGAGTTCTTTGCTTCAGAAAGAAGATCACGTGGATTTGTTAAAATTTTGGTTTAAATATTTACCGCATTTTAAATTTTCATCCAAAACAAAAATTCCGGACAAAGATGATTTGGACGACGTGAATCATTCGATCGTTGCACTCATACTTTTCGGTTCCGTAGGATCGGATTTAAAATTTAAATCAAATTTTTTATTATCGTGTCAGGAAAATTACGTTTATCAAACGTGTGCATCGTTCGTGTATTTGCTCCTGATGTCGAACAACGATAGACAATGTTTTAACGAATTGCGTGATATCGCCATAGATTTCATCGGACGCGGATACATATTGTGGGAGCAATTTTTAAAAATGGAAAAAATTTTACCCGTTTTTTTCGAAATATGCACGAACATGTTGAAAAACAGTTACGAATTTAACAACAGACCGTTTGGAATTTGTCTCACGGCACACGACGCACTCAAAGCCATAGCTCTCGCAAGAACGTCGGCTTTCATAAAATGTCTCACGACGGAAATGACTCGAATGAAACCTTCGAGCGGAAATAAAAATGGCGGCGGCGGCGGCGGCGACGATAATTTCGCAATAGAAAATTCAAAAGCGGAAATTTTATCCGTAATTGTTTTCCTATTGGAAAAAACTCCCTACATAATGTTGCTTTATTTAAACGAAGTCATTTCGATATTCGTTTACTGCATCGATTTGAGTCATTTCAAACGGGAAAACCTGAGCGACATGATACCGATTATGAAAAAATTTCGTCAGGTACATCATTGTTTGAACGGACAAAAAATAGCCGTCGGATTGAGTACGGGTTCGATAGTCATACACGATTTAAAATCGAAAAAAATCCTTTCCGCGACGGCACACAAAGACTCGATAAGCGCGATAAAATTTTCCGACGATGGAAAACACGTGGCATCGTATAGCTTTTACGAAAATCGTTTGACGCTCTGGCAAGTTTTGACGGGCATTTTCGGTTTGGGACAAATACAAATAAAAATGTTGAAAAGTTTCGAAACTTACCGAATACACGACGAAGAAATAAAAAATCATTTTGAAATAGCACAATTGATTTGGATCGATAATAAATCGATATCATTGAGTCTTTGCGACGGAACGGAAACGATTTTTCACATGTGATTGATTGATTTCCTTTTTTTTTTTTTTGTAAGATTTGAACCACCGCCATTTTTGTTGTTTTTCTCTCTCATTTTTTTCCTTATTTATACGTATCTGAGGTTTTTTCCCAAATAAATAATTCGAATGGTTGTTTGTCCTATGAGTCAAAGGTTGGGATGGGGTTTTCCGGTGATGATGTTGTCACGATCGTACCTTAAAAAAAATTAATAATAATGTTAATAATATGAGTTATGTAATGTTTTTCGAAATGTATTATTATTATTATTATTATTTTTTATAAACGTTTTGTTAATTATATATTTTTTTAACTATTTAAAATGTTGTTTAATTTATATCGATTATGTTTATGTGTAAAAATATTTATTATTAATTGATGTTATTAAAAATTTTATTGATTATATATATATATAGTAAAAAAAATAATATTTATTATTGATTATTTAAAAATAAAAAATAAATAAATAATTGACTTACGATTATTAATAATTTTTTTTATTTCGAACGGATGATTGATTGATTCCTTTCTCGTATTTATTATATTAAATTATTTATCTAAGGGATGATGAATTTTCCGGAAATGGAGTTTCTGGAAAGAAAAACAAACAGAAAAAAATTAGAGAGAGATGTTTGTATAAATGTTGAAATAGTGAAGAAGAATGAGGTGATGTGAAAAGAGGAAGATGATGATGATGATGATGATGATGATGGTGAGGATGATGATGATTATGATGGTGGTGGTGGTGGTAGTGGTGATGATGATGATGATGGTGGTGGTGGTGGTGATGATGATGATGGTGAGGATGATGATGATTATGATGGTGGTGGTAGTGGTGATGATGATGATGATGGTGGT
>NW_002987277.1:9751-21051 GCF_000006295.1 Pediculus humanus corporis | reverse complement strand
TTTTAATTTTTTTTTTTTTATTCATTTTTTTTTTGTTTTTTTTGTGTTTTTAAAATGGTTTCAAAATTCAATTATGTTTTCTTTTTGTTTTGTTTTTGTTGTATAATCATCCTTTTCAAAATTTTTCGCTTACAATTAAGTTTTTTTTTTGGTTTTTTTTTTGTTTTTTACAAACTAAATTGATTTTTGTACACTACAAACTACTACTTTTCTTATTAATATTAATTTTAATTTTTTTTTTGTTTCATTTTTCTTTGTTTTTATTCTATCTATCTAATACACTACAAATTTTTTTTTTTTTTCTTTTTATCTTTCACAAAAAAAAAGAATTTTTATCATTCTTAAAAAGCTATTTACAAAAAAAAAAAAAACAGACAAAAAAAAATTATTTAAAAATTTAATTAATTAATCTTAAATTTATTATTATTATTATTATTATTATTATTAACTGACAAGCCAAAAAAAAATAAATAAATCGAAAACAATTCTCAAATCATTTAAATATATATGCACTAATAATAATAATAATAATAATTTTTCAAGTCGTTTAAAAAAATTAAACGTGAAAAAAAAAAAAATGCCAATTAAAATTTTTTTTTTTTTTTGTCTAATTTAAAAAAAAAATTTTTCATCATACTTTCATCAGATTCACATCAGGTTTCTACTAATCATGATTATAAATTTTATCACGTGACAGTAATAATAATAATAATAATAAATTTTTAAAAATGAGAAAAATTTTTAACAAAAAAATTAAAATCCCTTAATCGATATTAGCATGTGTTGATTTCCTTGTTTGTTTGTTTGTTTGTTTGTATATAAATACATCAGGATTATTTTACATGCAAAGAACAATAATAATTTTGTGTCAAATATCGACCTATTTTTCTTTTATTTAAACAAACAAACAAACAAACAAATGGAAAAAATAAACAATCGATTTTAAAATGTGTGTTTGTTTGTGTCTGTCATTTAATCCCAATACAATTATTTAAAATAAAAAAATTTTTTTTTTCTTTTTGTTTTTTTTTTTTTTTTTTTTTTTTTTGTATTCTACGTTACTAAAGTAGAAAAAATAATTTTTTTTTATTTGTTTTATCGAACAGGTTCGTAGTACCTCGTGTAAAAAAACAAAAATAATAATAATAATAATGAAAAACCGTTTTTTAATGAAAACTTTACCAAAAAAAAAAAAAAAAAAACTCAAAAATTTTTAATAATCAATCATATTTTAAGGCATCTTTTTTACATATTTTTTTTTTCTTTTTCAAATTTCAAATTTAAATATATAAATATAAAAGTGTCTAATTAAAATCGGGAAATTCAAAAAAAAAAAAACAAACAAACGTCAGACTTAATAATAATAATAATAATAATAATAATAATAGAAAAACAAATTTTTTTATAAAATCATCTGAGATTTGAAAATAATAAAGTTTTAATTAAAATACAGAAAAAAAATATTATTATTATTATTATTATTTTGTCATTATTAAAAGGCATTTTTTTTGTTACTAATTATTATTATTATTTGTTGTTGTTGTTAAATCGAATTTGATCGAGTGAAAAAAAAAAAGAAAAAAAGCCGCACAAAATTAATTAATAAATAAAAAAAAAAAAGAAAATTTTACGTGATGTGATTTCGGCTTGTCAAATTTTTTTTTTATAAACAAAATCATCATTATTATTATTATTATTATTATTTTCAGTTAAAATTGTTCAAAATTAAATTTAAAAAATTACAATTTTTTTTTTTTTTTTATATTCTTAAAATTAAATTTTTATCCTTACAATACTAATTTTTTATTTATTTATTTATTTAACTAATTAAGCTAATTTTTTTTTATAATGAACCGCTAATAAAATATGCAGTCGAAGAAAAATTATAATCACCTAATTATATCATTCCGTGGTCTCGTTTTTTCCAATTCAATTCATTATTATTTAAACAATATCCTTTATTTATCATTATTATTATTATTATTATTATTAATAAAATATTATTAATTAAGCATATCGATTTTAATAAATGATTTTGTACACGCACCAAATACGCGTGTGTACTACTACTCGCTTTCATTTTGTTTGTTTAAAAAAAAAAATTTATTTATATAAAATAATCATCATTTTTTTTTTTTATTTATTCTAACCTGATTATTATTATTATTATTATTATTATTACTATTATTATTATTATTAATAAATTAGTCTTTAAACAAATCCATTTGGTTGTTGTTGTTGTTGTTAACATTTTACTCTATTAAAAAAAAATTTTTTCATTGGATCTTATAATAAACGTACCAATCATCGTTTGTTTTTATTTATTCGTTTTCGTTTTGTTTGTTTGTTTGTTTCACTCAATCGACCACTAGACAATTATTTATACTAATATTTAATATCCGTTTCATTTCGCCCAAAAAAAAAAAAAAAACAAACAAAAAGAAAAATTTTCTTTCTTAATCAGTACGAATTTTCTCATCATCTCATTTTCCCTTTTTAATTTTGCGTGTGTGTGAGAGAGAGAGAGATAGAAAAAAATCAATCGATAATTATCGATTTGATTATTTGTATATCATCTGATATAAAAAGAAAAAATTTTAATTAGAAAATTATAGAAGAAGAAAAAAAATTAAAAAAATTAAAAACGTTTTTAATTGGTTGGTTGATTCTTTTCTATCAAAATATTTTCTAATTATTATTCTACTATACATAATATTATTATTATTATTATTATTATTAATCGATTTTTTTTTTTTTACGAAACAAAAGTCGTTGGTTGGCCCATGTACTTAATAATATACATAAATAAATAAATAAGATGATAATAATAATTATTATTATTAAGACAAAAAAAAATTCACAAAATTATTTTTTCATCTTATTTTAATACAAAAAATAAACAACCGAAAACAAACAAACAAACAAACAA
The DNA here is from genome assembly GCF_000006295.1 of Pediculus humanus corporis. Classification (NCBI taxonomy): domain Eukaryota; kingdom Metazoa; phylum Arthropoda; class Insecta; order Psocodea; family Pediculidae; genus Pediculus; species Pediculus humanus. The sequence continues at coordinate 18,122 of NW_002987277.1, read as the reverse complement.
ACAAACGGACAACAATGAAAATTTAATTTATTCGACTATTAAAAAAAGCAATCAGTCAGTAACTTATTATTATTATTATTAATAGAGTTTCTAAATCGAGTAAATTGCCTTAGAAAAATAATAATAATAATAATTTAAAATAAAAATAAAAATTTTTTTTTTTTCTTATTCCGAAGGCATTTTTTTTTTTTTTTTTAATACATAAATGCGGCACTGATCGTTACGCCCCTCCCTCCCTCCCCCCGCAATTATCCCGCTTTCCCCTCGCAAAAAAAAAAGTAATGATGATAATAATAATAATAATTTTTCGCTCTATTTAAAGTAATAAAAATTTTTTTTTATTTCAAATGAACGAACGAAAGAATGTTTTCTTCCACCGCCACATCGACGACGACGACGACGACGACACGTATTCATTCATAATTACGAGTCGCGTTTTAGAAAACGGAAATAATGATAATAATAATGATAATAATAATAATAATAATAACCGAACGATTAACACGTATAATTAAATAAAAATTAATTTAGGACACAGTCTGAATGTCGATTTAATCTTTGGCGTGAATGCATGTGAGGGACAAAATAAATATTTTCAATATTATTGTTATTATTATTCGTATTATTATTATTATCGTCGTCATCATTATCATCATCATCATCGTTATTTAAATAACGGTTTTTTAAATGTTGAATGACAAGATCGAATGTGAGAATCATTCCAATACCCTTTTCTTATCACTCACGAGTAACGATTTTAATTAATTAATTATTTCACGACGACAAAACATTTTTAAAATTTTCCTTTACATATTATTAATAATAATAATAATAATGATAATAATAATAATAATAATATGTATTCGCGAGTGTATGCATGTCACGTTGCATATACATAAATTTTTTTTTTTTTTTGCATATGCATCGCAGACAAGAAAAAAATTTTTGTTTTTTTTTTTCGTTTCCCCCTTCCTCCCCTCCTCTCCTAATCGATTGATAAAAAAAAACTAAAATAAGAAAAAAACCCTACGAAGGCCAATAATAATAATAATAATAATAAATTTTACAAATACATATTCTATGTATAAAAAAAAAAGAAAAAAGAAAAAAAAATTTTCCTGAACGATTTCATAAATATTTTTTTTTTTTTTTAAAATCACGTGATTTTTTTTTTTAAAGTCACTTTTGTTTTTTTGTTTTTTTTTAATAATAATAATAATAATAATATCTACCTCAGATATGATTTAAATATTTTTTGTTTTAAAAAAAAAACAAAAACAAAAAAACTTAAAAAATAATCAAAGTTTTCCTTTTTTCCTTTTTCTTTTCTATCCTAATTTTACATAGCAATACAATACAATCAATCAATCAATCGAAACCGTTTTTTATTAAAGAAAAAAACTAAAAAAAAAATTTTCCAATAATTATACTCGTTCAAAAGTTATAATAATAATAATAATAATTAAAGTCACCTTCGGTTTAAAAAATACAAGCAAAAAAAAAATCATTAAAAAGACTTTTTGGCATGTAGGTGGTATAAGGCATAAAGTCTTTATATATAATTTTTTCTTTTCTTTTTTTTTTGTCAAGTTTTTGTTTGTTTTACATATATACTCATATAAATATATTTGTATATATAATACTAACTATTCGTGTGTATAGTTTAAAAAACAAACAAACAAACAAACGAACAAACAGACTAATCTATGATTACTTAAATTAATAATATTATATTTTATAAAGTAATCACAGTTTTTATTTTTTTTTTTTAATTTTTCCTTTTTTTTTTCCCCCTCCCCTCCCCCTTCCCAATTTCGAAAAATAAACAAAATTCCCCTCCCCTCCCCCTCCTTGCACAATATTTGCAATCTATTATTATTATTATTATTATTATTTAAAAAAAAAAAAAATTCAATACAAAAAAGTTTCCAAACGCGAATCCATTAAAAAAAAAAATGTCGTCTTAAATATATATATTTTATTTTATGCTAAATTTTTTTTATTTCGGGAAATAATTTTTAATCAAAAATGTTGTTTTTTTCATGACCTTTGAACTTTGAACTTTTCTTTCATTCGTGGAAAATAAATTAATAAATTCTATCCATATAATTCACGCGCTCTATCTTTGTCTTTAAGTAAAAAAAAAAAAAAAAGAAAATTTTAACGTCCAGATCACAGTTAAGTCTTAACGTTTTTTTTTTTTTCTCTCTCGTGATAATTAATCAAAGGAAATTTTTCCTTTGAGACATTTTTTTTTTTTTTTTTTACTCACGTGACACAATAAATAATACACACAAGTGCAAAAATAAAAAAAAAAAACAACCCCTAAACGAAATCTTAAATTAAAAAAAAAAAAAAAAACAAATTAAAAGTTTTCTTTTTTTTTAAATTCACAATAATATTAATAATAATAATAATTATAATAATAATAATAATAATAATTTGATGATTATTATTATTATTATTTTCTTCGCTTTCACTTAGGCAAATTATTCTTTGGCACTTAATCTATCTAATATCTGTTTTTTTTTTTTTAAATTTTTAAAAATTTTTTCATTTTACAAAATATATATGGCATGAAAAAATGTAGTAATAATAATAATAATAATAATAATAATAATAATAAGTGAATAATTACATTAAAAACCATATTATTGATAACTACAATAAAACATTTAGGATATCGTCGTAGTATTGCATGTAAAAAAATAGTTTTTTCTTTTTTTTTTTTTTTTTTCTCTCATTATCATTATAATAAGTATTATTATTATTATTATTATTATTTATTAAAAGTTTATTATTTTCATTATTATTATTATTATATCAATTATCATTTCTATTTTAATCATATCATAATGAGCAGTTAGTTTTGTATTAATACAATTTTTTTTTTTTTTTTATTTATTTTCATTTAAGACTTACTAATTTTTATATTATTATTATTATTATTATTATTATTTAATTTTTTTATCATTCGAGTAGTAAAAAAAAAAAAAAAAAAAAAGAAAATGAAAACAAAAAAAAAAACAATTTTTTTTTTAATAATAATAATAATAATTATTTCATTATCAATTACTTACATTAAAACATTCATCAGTTTTTTATTTTATTTTTTTTTTTATTTTTAATATTTTATACTAAATTAAATTTTGAATTTTATCCTTTCCACAAAAAAAACAAAAAGCCATTTTATCATTATCATTATTATTATCATTATTATTCATACAATTTTACCCCTTTTCGCGATAAGTCTTTAATCGGGGGAGAAAGAAAAAATTTTTTTTTTAAGTATAAAACATTATATAATAAATGCACACACTTTTACATCTTTTTCCTTTTTTTTCCTTTTTTTCCTTTTTCTTTAATAATAATAATAATAATAATTGTTTTGTTTTTTATTAAGGCCTTTTTCGAAAGAACCATCAAATTTTATAGAAAAACAAAACAAAACAAAAACATAATTAAAATAATAAAAAAAAAAAAACAAAAAAAAAACAAAAACTTTGGGGTGATTTTCTTCCTTTTTTCTTTTCCTTTTTTTTCATTATCATCAACATCACTATTATTATCATTATCATTATCATCATCATCATGATAATATACATTTTTTATCATTTTTTTTTTTATTAATTTCAGTACATTTGTCTATATTATATATATTTTTAAAAAAAAAAAATTACTAATAAATTAAACTTGCAGTCTGTTTGTCTGTCTGCCTGCCTGTCGATGAAACTACGTCAATTTATCATTATTATTATTATTATTATTATTATTTTTTATAGCGAAAAATTAACGTGTGTGTGTGTGTGTGTTTACGCATTTGTATTTACATATTTATATACAAATGTGTGTGTTTGTTTGTGTGTATAATAACAAAATACACAAACGTGTATGACGTTTTTTTTTTAAACTCGGAAAATTGTAAATAATAATAATAATAATAATAATATTTATTAAAAATTTTATTACACACGTGGTGACGATTTTTTAAAAAGAGATTTTACAAAATTATTCATTCATTCAATCAATCAATCAATCAATTAACGCGAATTAAATTTCGCAATCGTTCGTTTATTTTATCATTATTAACGTTATCACACTCATCATCATCATCATAAATGAGATTTTATTTTAATATTATTATTATTATAATTAATTAATTATAAAAACGTTTTCTATATAATCAAGGCTTTTTCTTTTTGTATTTCCTCCATTTTGACTAATTTTCTTTTCTCTCTCTTTCCTTTTTGTTTTTTTAACAACAATGTACGTTTTTCTAAATTTTATTTTTATTTATTTATTTATTTATTTTTTTTCCCATTTTTCATTTTTTATAAACTTAAACTAATGCACGAAAAAGGCGAAACACACAAATTTTATTTTATTTATTTATTTATTTTTTATTTTTTTTTGGCTTTTTTTTTACTTTTTATATTTTTTTTTTTCCTTTTTTTTTTGTAAATTTAATAATAATAATAATGATATTAGAAAAAAAAAAAAAAAAAAAAACACTTCACTTCGCGAAATTCTTTCTCTTTATAAATAAAAAAAAAAAAAAAATTTAAACTTAAATTAATTCATCAATAAACGTGTGAAGGGGGGGGGGAGGAAATATAAAAACTAATAAAAGTTTTTCTTTCCTCTTCCTCTTCTTCTCCTCCCATCTTCTCTTCTCATCTTCTTTCTTCTTCTCCTCCTCCTCCTCTTCTTCTTTTCATATTTTAAGTTCATTTACATCTAATAATAATAATAATTAAAAAAAAAAAAAAAAAAAAAAACAATATAAACGACAACAACAAATTCTTATTTGGGTAAAAGTACACACCCACAACCCCCTCCACCCCCTTACATGACTTTTCACGTGGTGTGAATAAACCCCCCAAAAAAAAAGGATCCCACACAAAATCAATTCAAAAACGAAAATTTTAAATGTACCCCCACAAATGAGAAATTCGTTTGTCGTCTGCTTCAATTACACAAATAAACTGTTTTTTTTTTTTTTTTTTTTTACAATTTATTGGAATAATTTATCAGTTTTTAATACTTTTCTAATCCATTTTAATCATTATCATCATCATCATTTCCTTTTTTCTTATCACTTTCTTATCACTTAACCAAACAAATTTTTATCAATAGAAAAAATCATGTAAAACCTCTTTACTCTTTTCCCTTTTTCAATATATTAATTCACTATGAAAATAAATCCACTCTTTCTATCTCTTTCTCTCTCTCTCGTGACTATTTATATTTAACGTTTTCTTTCATATTAAAAAACAATGGTTCTTTAATATATATATATTTATTTATAATTAAACTAGAAAAAGTAAAAATAAGTTTAAATACATATATATAAATATATGTATCTCCATTTTTTTCATTCATTTTTCATCTTCATCCCCCTTTACAAAAAAAAAAAAAAAAATCAAATCAAAACCTATCAATTGTCACCGTAAATTAATAATAATATAATAATAATAATGATGAAAATCAAATTCCTGACAACACAAAATGGCGAATAATCGAATGGAAAAAAAGTTTTTTTTTTAAAACAATTTACGGTGACAAAGCAAACAAAAAATAATAATAATAATTTTCTTTTTTACAACTAATCCTAACAATAAATTAAGAATACCAAATTTTTTTTTTATGTTTTCTTTGCGTTTTTTTTTTTTTTATACAATAAATAAACAACTAGAAAATAAACTCTGAAATGAAAATAAAAAAAAGAAAATCGTTCGAGAAAACAAAAGAAAAGAAAAAAGAAAAGAAAAAAGAAAAGAAGAGAGATAAATATAAAAGTGTTGTGGTAAAGTAACAATACGTAGGATGCACAATTTGAATAATAATAATAATAATAATAATAATAATAAAATAAATAAATAAATAAATAAAAAAAATAAACGCATTCAATTTATCATCATTTGATTTATCTTTCTCTATATATGTATATATAAAAAAAAAAAAAATTTTTCAACAAAAGAAAAAAAGAAAAAAAGAAAAACTATCAAAATAAATTTTTTTTAGAGTCTTTCAAAAAAAAAAAAAAAATAATAATAATAATAATAATAATAATAATAATGAGTGCACCCTCTATTCCATTCGAAAAATCCAATCGGATCGAAATTTTCCTAATCAATCAATCATTAATCAATCAATCAATCAATCATTAATTAATTAATTAATTCATTCATTTTGATTTTTTCCCCTTCTTTTCAATTACAATTTTTTTTTTTTTTTTATAAATAAATAAATTTAAAAAAGAAAAAAAATTTTTTTTTTTTTTTTAAAACTAGTAATAGTAGTAGTAATGTAAATTTTTTCTCCGTAAATAATAATAATAATAATAATAATAATAATAATAATAATAAATCCAAAGGGGAAAAAAAAAAAACAAAATGATGAGGGGGAGGGGGGGGGAAAACACAATTTTCGAATGAGAGAAAAAAAAAAAAAAAAATTTTTTTTTTATAAACGTTTGAAAGAAAAAAAAATACAGATATTAAGAAATAGTGATGAAGAGTACAACACTGAGGGTGAAGACACTACTTTGGTTGCTGGTAAGTTTGATAATTATCGTCTGGAGAAGCTGTGGCCGAAGCAGGTTCCGGATCGGCTATTGGCACAGCATGAATTATGGTCGATGGTGGAGGTCCTGTCGTGTAATACGAGTATGGATGTGGGCTTGCTATGTACTAAAAGTGTAAAAAAAAATTATTTGTAATCGAATTGTATGTACTTCCCTTGAGAATTCAACTTTTGAAATTGAAAACCTACCGCTGACCCGGGAGTACCTATTTGAAGTGCATTCATGTGTGCAGTTATTTGAGGTATCATCGTTCCATACTGTACCGGACTCGGGTCACTACTCATCATCTGCAACCAAAAAAAAAAAAAAATTGTCATCAGAACGAAAAAAAATAAAGAGGCGGCGGTGGAAATAAAAATTAAAAATGATTACAAAATCACGCCACTTACCACAGATATACCTCGAGCAGCATTATCATTTTTATAACCGTGGATAGCAGGGGTGGCAAGTTGGCACGTGAATTGCTCCTGATAATAAAGATTAAAAAAATATTAATATTTCATCCTAACGGGGGGAAGGAGAGGAGGAGGGGGGGATTTTTTTTTACACGAAACCTACAAAACTATACTTACATCAACTTGAGCCATGTGTGGATGCGGCATTACGAATTGCGGCACCCAGCTCGTGGCTTGTAAAGAATAACTAGGAACGGCAGGAGCTGTACCGTAATGACGACCGTACTGACTAAGAGCAGCGGGTAAAAGATGCTGAGTAGCTACTCCATTTTGAGTCATGGTATTTGGATCGAATGCAACAGGAGTACCCTATAACAAAATTAATAACTCATAACGATACCTTTAAGGAAATATGTATTTGTACACAAGTGAGTGTTCGAATGTACTTACTGCCGCAACTTCCGCCGGATCTCTCCACGAACCCCTCTGATCAGTTTTATAAAGTGTCCGTTTTTTATTACCGCCATCGGCAAATTTAACTAGCAGTGGTTCTTTCGAACCAGGAACCGAACGTCCGTTGAACAATTCAATTATTTGTTCACATTTATCTTTAGACTCCATTCTGCAAAAAAAAAAAAAATCAATTTGTTTATTACTTTATGCGATTAAGGAAAAAAATGATTTGAAAAATGAAAATTTCATTTTTTTACCTAGCAAATCCGACACCTTTACTCTGACCGTTTGGATCTCGAAGAATTCTTGTTGATATAACTTGACCGTATTGAGCCAACATGTTATCCACGTCATTTTCTTTGTAATGAGTTGGAAGATTAGCAATGTATAAATTTGTCGGATCTTGTTCTTGTTGCTATATATATATATTTTAAATATAAATATTTTTTATTAGTAATGAGAATTTCAATTAAATATTTATCAATTTATTATTAAAAACGTCTTCCCAGACTTTAATTAAACCTTTTTTTAAAAACGTTTTTCTTTTCTTTTTTATAAAAATTTTTCATTTTTTTATAACCGTTAATGAAAAAAATTTAAAAAAAAAAAAAAGGAAAAATTCTTTTCAAATCTAAAAATTTTTTTTTTTTTTTAAATTGACACCCAGAAGTTTTTTATACTACTCATGCATCTATTTAATTTTTTTTTTAATACGATTTCCATTATTATTATTATTATTATTTATTATTAATTATTATTTCACTACATTTAAAGAGTTTTTTTTTTTTTTTTTTTTATTTTTTTTAATTTTCTAACTTTATCATCGCAACAAAAAAAATAACTATTTATTTTATTTATTTAAACTAATTAGATATTAATATTAAAAAAAAAAAAAAAAAGTGTGTTAATTTTTATTAGTTTCAAATCGCGAATATTG
>NW_002987277.1:8398-9174 GCF_000006295.1 Pediculus humanus corporis | reverse complement strand
AAATAATTTATTCATTATTCGGTTAGTTAAAAATTTAACTTATGTTCTGCTCAATTTAAATTCTTTATTGCAAAGTTTTAATGGATTTTTTTCTTTTTGTAATTAACTTTTTATTATTATTAAATGACATTATTACCAACGAAATTATTAACGTTTTATTTATTAAATTCATTAATAAAACTGACCGAAAATATTAATAATAATAATAATAATAATAATAATAATAATCACTTCACGATTGGTAAAAAAAAAACCAGACAACGTTTAATGAAAAAACAAAAATAAAAAATTAATTAATTAATTAATTAATTAATTAACTTATCGATACTATCATCATAATCATCATTATTATTATTATTATTAAAATAATTATAATTTTTTTTTTTTTTGTAGGATTATCGTAAAATTAATTTTCGTGCATATTTTTCCAAGAGGGGGGAAAAAAAAAAAAAAAAAAAATTTTTAACCTCCTGAAAATTATAAATTTAAAATCATTTAGATACAATTATTAGTTAATAATTTTTAAATTTCCCCCGTCAATAAATCTAAATAAAAAATAAATAAATAAATAAATAAAATTATTATTATTTGTAACCCTCTCTGTACTTAAATTACTATTCAAATGAAAAATTTTTCTTTTTTTAAAATAGAAAATGAAATCAAAGAAAGAAATAAGATCAATTATAATTTTTCTTTTTTTTTTTTTTTTTTGTTTATAAGTACAGAAATAATTATTTCCACCTCTTTTTTTTTTTTTTTTATTATTTTTTGATATT
>NW_002987277.1:3111-7831 GCF_000006295.1 Pediculus humanus corporis | reverse complement strand
AATATTTAAAAAGAGAAAGAAATAACAACAGAAAAGCTAAGAAATTTTTTTTTTTTTTTTTTTTTTTTTTTCTAGAAAGTACTAATAGAAATAATTAAATAAGAGTACTGTTTACTCATGCAGCACAAACGTACACTGGGCGCGTTTCTATGTAATGGGATACCCACTTTGGCCATTTGAGCTTGAATGCCTTTTGATTGTAAGGCCCTCACGGCCCCCTCGGCAGCTTGAACGCTCTCGAAATCAACAAACCCGTAACCTACACAAAAAAAAAAAAATTGAAATAAATTATTATTATTATTATTATTATTTTTTTTTTTTAAATTTTTCATTTACCCCCCGATTTAACACTCCCTCTCTCTCTCTCCCCCCTCTTGCGATTGAATGTGATAATTTTTTTAATGTTTTTTTAAAACAACCCTTTAAAAAAAAAAAAAATTTTTTTTCTTCTGCTCACCCACATTCACACTCAACGTACCTTTGCATTTGTTAGTAGTTTTATCCAAAATAGCTTTAGTAGAAATTATGGTTCCGTACCTGAAAAAAATAAATAAATAAATCAAACAATCAATTAATAATTTGCATATAAAAATAATAATAATAATAATAATAATAATTAATAATGATAAAACATGAAACGTTTTAATTTTCAATCTACACACACACACACACACGCGCACACGCACACGTGTAAATAAAATTATTAAAACCTATAAAATATTTTTATTTTACTGCAAAAAAAAAAAAAAAAAAAAAAAAAAAAAGAAAAAAAACAGTTAAATGAAACAACCCGAGTTTTATCAGTAAATAAAATTTTATAGTAACAAAAAGAAAAAGAAAAAAGAAAAACCAGGAGGACAAAAGAGCTTTAAAAAAAAAAAAAAAAAAAAAAAAAATTTTAACACACAGAGTATCCGTTAATTTTCTTTTTTCAATATCAGCGCGCCTTTTCTTTTTCATCAAGGACTTTTTTTCTCTAGTTTTTCCTTTTTTCCCTTTCCTTTCAACTTTCCCAACAGGAAAAGGAGGTGAGGGTGTGGATGGGGGTGGAAACACCACCTTGTAGCGTTGTCGCATACTTACTGAGAACAAAGTGACACCAAATCCTTGTCGGTTGTGTTTTGATTAAGTCCACGTATGTATAAATTAGTCTTCGACAATTGCTCAGACGAATTGGAATTTGTGGTCGTGTTGGACACATTATTCGATAGACTAGTTGACAGCGTTCCGCTTTGTGAGCCTGTATTTGAACTAGAGCTACTGTTTGTGTTACTCGGAGAAGCAGCAGTTCTGCAACCGTACTGCAACAGAAAGAAAATCATCAAACTCGCGATTTGTGTAAAAAAAAAAAGAAAAAAACAAAAGAGAAAATAAAAAAAAAAAAAATAATCAAATGATGATGATAATAATAATAATATTAACAACAAAACAATAATGTAAAAAGTTTTAAATTTTTTTTCCCTTATTATTTTTTTTTTTTTTTTTAAACAATAACAGTTAGTTTTTTTTCTTTTTTTTGTTGTTGTTGTTGTTTTCCGTTTGAAGTACAAAACGCGAGTAATAATTTAAACACGGATAGCACAAGGTCACACAATGTTTATTACAAATATGGCTTTCCAATTGCATTCACAGGACATCCATTGATTCTTAAATGCACATTGCCAAATAACAAAATCCTTGGTGGTAAATAAAAATGTAATAAGAGCTCCTCGGTCCTTGGATGTTACACAAGTAGTACTTGTTGTTGTTGAATTTAAAAAAAAAACTTTTTTTTTTGATAAAACAAGTCACTTAAACAAGTGCATGGCGTACTTTTTTTTTTTAAAAATATACGATTTACTTTTAACATGATATAAATTTGTTATTCCTTACTAATAATAATAATAATAATTTGATTAACAAATTCTTGTGACATTCCAGGGAACGAGAGAGGATTTATACAACCTTTTGATATAATAAATTTGAAACAAACAAACAAACAAGAAGAGTTTGCTCCGTTTCAACTTGTTTATTTATTTATTTAAAGCTTTTATCACAATTTAAAATACCTTGAACAAAAAAAATTATTATTATTATTATTAAAAAAACTATTAAATTTCATTAAAAAAAAAAATTCAAATTTGACCATGTGTGTGTGTGTGTGTGTGTGTTCAATCATCGATCGATCTCCCCTAAATTAATTTTCCACAGCAGCAGTGTAATGTCTTTTTATGGCAAAATAGGTATTTTATTACTTTTATAATAACTATGTATATAAATTTTTAAATCAATAATAATAATATTATCTTTTTTTCTTTTATAACACCCATCTTCTAGAAACTTGTGGGAAAAAAAAAAAAAAAAGAAAATCCCAAAATTTTCCACATTTTCCAAATTTTCCTTTTTTTTATTAAATTAAAAAAAGAAAACAACAGCAAAAACGATATAGAAATTTCCTTTCCTTGACTAACATAAATATCACGAAGGACGTTTACAATAATTTTACAATATGTTTATAAAAATAAAATAAAATAAAAAAAATTAATTATTAACAAAAAAAAAATTAAACAAAATGTCGTCGATCGTTTGACTGACCCTGTTGTTGTTCTTGTTGTTGTTGATTTTTTTTTTTTTTTTTTTACTTATTGTCGGCTTTGACGAATTTCATAAAAACATTTTTTTTTTTTTTTTTTTTATATATATAAACATTAAAAATATTTATTTTTAATCACCCTGAAACTATAATAATAATAATAATAAATTAAGCAATTTAAAATATAAACGTCGTTATTACATTAAACTTGACAACAACAACAACAACAAAAATAAATAAATTGTTTATAACAATTATTTTTTGTTTTTAAATATATGACGCAAGATATTATAATGTATGTCAGTAGTATTAGTCGACACGTTGAAAACTTTAAATAACAAAAAAAAAATTATAATTTAAAATAAATAATAATAATAATAATAATAATAATAATAAAAATTTGAAAAAATTTGAATTAAAACGTTCTGATTTTCCTTTTCTTTCCTGTTTTTCCTTTTTTTTTTTTTTTTTCCGAAAAAATAAATTTTTTTTTGTATTTGATGCCTGCCTGCCTGCCTGCTGATAAGTCACAAGGAAGAAACATATAAAAATAATAATAATTATTATTATTATTATTATTATTTCCGGGTTTGTAATGAGCAAAAGTGAGTCAAAGCGAAAATTAAAAATAAATAAATAAATATTTCCATAAGTGAAATACACGAGAGTCCGGTAGAAGTAAATAATAATAATAATAATAATAATGGATGATATCAGTTACTTAAGACTTGTGAAAAAAAAAATAATAATAATAATAATAATAATAATAATAATTTTTTCTTTTTGCAAAATATTTTGGATTACAACAAAAACAAGTGAAAACCTTGCTCTTATGACCTTGTCCTTCAAAATTGATCACAATTATAAATATTTAAGTTTTAAAAAAAGAAAAAAATATTGAATGATGCCACAGTTCCCAAATGAAGTGTCATAAATTTAATATTATTATTATTATTATTATTATTATTATTACTACTACCACTTGTAGTCGAGAGTGATACTTACAGAATTATGTTGACTGTACTGCTGAGCAGTATAGGGCGCAGGTGATGGGTATCTTAATGATGCAGCATAAGTTTGAGGAACTGGTCCTTGCTGAGATGGAGGCCAAGGCTGCTGAGCTCTGAAATTATTCGGAGTTATCGATTCCATTGGAGCTCTCTGAGTTTTAACAGATTGCTGTTGCTGGTGAGCATGAGGCTGCGGTGGTGGAGGTTGAGGTTGAGACTGAGGTTGCTGAGGTTGGGGCTGACCAGTTCCTGCATTACCATTATTATTCGTATAGGTTTGCCTTCTGGTGCCCTGAAAGAAAACAATTTATCACCAATCGTGATGCCTAAAGTGTTCATTTAAAAAAATTAATTATAAAAACAAATTCAATGAAAGAGATCACGTATTGCAACATGTATTACCAACATCGAAATAAATACATTGTGTGACATCAAAAATTTACAATTATTTTAATAACAGATACCAAAATCTTCATGATTCGAGAAGACAGAAATACATTTTAAACAAAAACAAAATCAAAATCGAAAATACAAAAACTAATTTTCAAATATTTCTATTTTTAAATACAAAAAAAAAAAATAAAGAAAAATGTTTCAGTGTCGTTATTTTGAAATGTCGTTATAAAAATGTCTTGAAAATGAAAGGTGACCACAGAAAAAACACTGTACAAACTTCTTATTAACATTTTATACCTAGATTTAACATATTTATTTCATTTCCTTTAGTGTGAAAAATAAATGAGTCATACATTTTAAACTTTTTTTTTTTTTTTCCTTTCCTTTCTTTCCTTCTTATAAAATTTTTTTTCTTCTTAAATCGAACATTTTTTTAAAAAATAATTATCACAATGAGTTATTATACAATCGAAGGGAAAGAAAAGAGAAAAAAAAAATTTTAAATAATAAAATTAATTAAACCCCCCCCCCCAAAAAAAAAAAAAAAAAAAAAGGAAAGCAGCACATATAAAGTTAAATACATAAAATGAAAAATAAAATTATATATATATATATATATATTAAAACAATACCCGATGTATGAGTGAGCCACCCCCAATGTAATAGATAAGAATGGCACGTCGACAAATAAGCATAAACGGAAACGTACTACTCAAAATTCATTTTTTTTTTTTTTTCTTTT
>NW_002987277.1:0-2497 GCF_000006295.1 Pediculus humanus corporis | reverse complement strand
AAAAAAAAAAAAAAAAAAAAAAAAATAGTTCAAACGTGAATTTTTTTTCCTCAAACGAGACTCTCACAGACTTAACGTAGTAACTTTTTAATTTGTAGTGACGTCACACAAGCCGGTTCCCAATCAGCTGTAGACAATGTGGGTGGAGTTCACTCGTTTAAATGTAAATACTTATTGTACGCAGATCGTACCTAGCGACACCTTAATTTCATACGATCAATTAAAATGTAATACCCAAATGTGTCATTTTTCAATAAATTTAAAATACCTATTATAGTAAGGTACTCTTACAACTGTTCTACACGTTATTTTATATTAAACTCATATTTAATAATAATGATAATAATGATAACTCCTCAAATTCGTATCGTCACCACGGCTACCACCATAATAAAAAAAAAAAAAAAAAAAACTATTTTTATGCAACATAAAAACATAATAATATGATATGATAATCTAAAAAATTACAAAAACAACAAATGCACATATTTAAAATTTAAAATTTAATAATATTAATAATAATAAGTTCACACGCACGTGAACTTTCGTGAAATAAATATCGGGAGTATTTTTAATTATTATTATTATTATTATCGATATGAGTGAAAACGCATAAGTTAATTATGAATCAATAATTATTTGAGATTAATAATAAACAAAATCAAATTATGCTCGTTTTTTTTTTTAAACTGAATATTTATCAATAATTATAATTAATTTCAATAAAATAAGTAATAATGATAATTTATTTATTTAAAAAAATAAAAAGAAAAAAAGAAAAAAAGAAAAAGGGAAAACGGGAAATAGCGAAATGGGGAAAACTGAAATCAAAAACTTTACAACTTCAGTTAGTAGTGAAAATGATATCGATTGAAAAAGTTGTCACGTGACATCATGACAATGCCGACGCCCCGAATCCCTAAAGAAGCAAACACACACGCAAACATATACTCTATATACGAATGCACTTTGTATACATATACACATACGCAACCGCGCACGCACCCACATGCACACATACACGCACACACACACACATATATATATTGAAATCTCAATAATTTATCGTTTTTGATTTTCGGTATCTCTTTCAGTCTCCATTCATTGACCGCTCACTACAATCATTACCATCATCATCATCATCATCATCATCATCATCATCATCATCATCTAGCTTATTTAATTGGTTAAAAAAACAGTCAATTAAAAAAAACTCGCCATTTTAAACGTACAATGAAAACAAAATTGCCTCGGTGGCTTATTCTATTCTACTTTTTCAACAAAAAAAATTCAAAGACATTTATTTATTTATTTATTTTTTATTTAAATCATTTTCAACTTTCTGCCATAATAATAATAATAATAATAATAATTTTTTGAGGTTCGCGTTTTTAGAACAAACGAACTTATAATTCCAATTTTTTTTTCTTTCAGTTTTTTACCGTTGCAAATTCATTTAATTTTTATAATTTATTTATTTACTGGATATAAAAAAAAAAAAAAAAAAAATTTTTTTTAAATTATTATTTCTAATTAATTATTATAATTCCACCGCCATGTTGAATTGATAAATAGAAAAATTATTAATTAATTACACGAACGGGTTTATAAACTATTTTTAACAATTTTTTAAAAATCAACAATTCCACGTTCTATCCAGTCTATTTATTTCTCTCTCTCTCTCTCTCTCTCTCTCTCTCTCTTTCTCTTTCTCTCTCTCTCTTTTTTTACAATTAATTAACTTTTTTTTTTTTTTTTATAAACTTGAACGATTTACATTTTAATTTGGTAAAAAAGAAAAAAAACTGAACTAAACCGAACAAAGTAACCAAGATAGATAATAGAAATCTATAAATTTAAAAACGACAACCCCCAATATGTGCCAATAAATAAATAAATAAAAATTTATTAAATTTCAATGAGTTTAAAATATATAAGATAATAATAATAATAATAATAATAATAATAATAATAATAATAATAATAATAATAAAGTTTTAATTGGCAGTAATTAGATAACGGGAAAAAACTGTATTTATGGGTCTCAGTCATCAAAAATTGTATAAATGTATTTGTAGTATGAAAGATCAGCATGAAAAAAAAAAATTTTCAAATTTTAGGAAAAAGTATATATAAAGTTAGGCAAAACTTGTTTTATGATTGGGCTCACGAGGTCCTTGACTTTTTTATGGCACAAGTTCAAGGTTGTACCTGAAGACGATGATAATACTACTACTACAATAATAATAATTAATATATCGTTTGGCTCTGATTCAAGTATACTAATACAATACGATATCACCTGCACTCAGACAAGACAATGTTATAACGACTTTCTTTTTCATATATATACATATATATATATTTACTTACATTCGTGTATCCCTGGGTGGGCGGAGGCCTTATGGGTCGAACGGTAGTCACTGGTCTATAATAAGGTTGATTAAAAACGGCAGGCGCGGCCTGAACGAGGCCCGGAGCCTGCATTACTGCTGGT
>NW_002987278.1:2867-4442 GCF_000006295.1 Pediculus humanus corporis | reverse complement strand
ACACTGATAGACTGTGCCAGCTAACAAACCGGATATCATCCTCAGGCATAATGGGGAAAAATGGTGTAAGTTAATTGAGGTATCCGTGCCGGCAGAAAAAAACACCACAGCCAAAGAAGCAGACAAAAGGCTGAAATACAGAAATTTGGAAATTGAAATAACCAGGATGTGGGGAACAAAAACTGAAACGATTCCGGTCATCGTGGGAGCATTGGGAGCCATGCCAAATTCAATAAAAGGAAATTTAAAGAAGATTATGAAGAACCTAAAAGAAGAAACCATCCAGGACATCGCACTATGTGGGACGGCCCACATTCTTCGGAAAATATTATAAATAGCACCACCGATATTCGAGTATTTGTCCCTAAGGAATCGGGTAGAGACCTGGGATAAATGCTTAAAAACCCCGACAAATAAGAGCCTTGTCGTGTTTAAGAGTGACCATAATAATAATAATAATAATATTAAATGGGTTTTTTTTTTCTCTCCAGGTAAGAAAAAGTAATTTTTTTTTTCTGGAGAATTCGTACGTGTTTACGTTTGTTTGTTTCTTTTAAGAAAAGATGTAATCAAGAAAATGTTTTTCATATTTTTAAGTTTTTTGTCTTTTTTTTTTTTTTTCTCATTTTTTGACTACTACTTAGGCCCATACGATGGAGGGGGGGTAGGGGTGTGGGAGTTTTTGGTACTTTATGTTGTAATAAAAATAATGCACGATAAGTTCCAGAGGGTTTGCGGGAATTCGTTTGTGTACGTGCAATACAACATGTTTTTTGCAAAAAAAAAAAAAAAAATTGTTTCCATCGTCGGAATTCAATTTTTTTTTCTTGTGTGTGTGTGTTTTTTAAAGAATTCTATGCTGGAAAAAATTATGGAATTTTTTTTCCTGATAAAAGATACTGATAACAATTTTTGTTTAAGCATTTGTTTATAGCAGTTTTATTAAAAGATGATTAGAATCGTTTCGCGTCTTTTGTTTTTTTTTATTATTATTACTACGTATACAAAATTTTCGTTTTTTTGTTTTGTTTTTTTGTAAACAATTTTTTCGTCTTTGTCGTTTGTTTGTTGTTTTTAATTTTTGATTATCACCTGTTGATAATAATTTCGTTTATGTTACCTAAACAAACCTAAAAATTTCTTTTTCTTTTTAAATAAATCTCCATTAAAATTCACCGTTTAAAAAAAAGTATTACGTCATCAATATGGCGAACAGACGAAAAAGAATATTTTTATTAATAAGATAAATTTAATTTATTTGGTGCCACGTTTGTTTTTTTTTTTTTTTTTTTTTTTTTTAATGATGATACGAATAACGATTTTACGTACATCGATTTGTTCGTTTGTTTTTTTTTTTCTTTTTTATTCTTTTCAAACAAAGGAAAACAATGGAATCGGAATTTTATTTGATCGTAATTGAATAAACTTTATGGCGAATCCCCTCTTTATCAATTCCCACCCTTAACATTCTATTTACCCATTTTTTCAATCACATAATAAGGGGGTTAAACCACACCCTTATTTTATGTCATTCCTTACCACACATAAGAGTGAGTACGTTTTAATAATCAAAAT
>NW_002987278.1:0-1321 GCF_000006295.1 Pediculus humanus corporis | reverse complement strand
AAAATGGCTGACGTTTTCCTTGCCGACTCAAGACTGATCACATTACTCGGATTTAAATTTACCATTACTGAATTACAAACCTTAAAAAAAAAAAAAAAAGAAAATTATTTAAAAACCTTTCGAACAAGACTTATTTAAATGTTACCACCAAATGGGGGGAAAAAAAACGAAAGAAAAATTACACAAAAGTTTCAAATACGATATGGAAAAAGTGAAAGATGATCGGGATGAAAAAAAAGAAGAAGAAGAAGAAGAATCGGCGTGGAGGTATTAGGCTAAAGTAAATAACCTTAAGAGGAAGAGATGAAGAAGCTGAGGGTAAGGGGGAAAAAAAAAGGGAGAAAGTGAATCAATGACGTTTGATGACGTTTGCCAAGGTAAGGGTGACGTAATTTATGATTTCATCTTTTACTAGAATTTTTTTTAAAGAGAAAAAAGAGGAGGGGGCAGGGCAGAAGTATAAAACCACCGTACACGATCCATCATCGGTGGTTTTTGTATTTTTTTCATTTAAAAAAAAAAAAAGAAAAAAAAAATGAAAATTAGTTCGTTACCGTGTGCGGTTTGCTATGGTTCATTTAAACTATAGCAAAAGCAAAGAAAGACCTTTCGATTAAATTAGATTACATAAGAAATTAAATATTAATTTATTTAAATTAATTTCTTAATTTAAATAAATATTTAACTTTTTTTTTCTTTCTTTTTATTTTTTTTCTCTCCCTTCCTCCATAATTTTTTTTTGTTCTCCTCCCTTCATTCAATTCCGAGTCTCCGTATTAATTATTCAATTTTATTTACATTTATATATTTATATATATATATATATATATATATATATATATTGTTGTGATCACGTGAGCAAATGTTTATAATTTTATATTATTTATAAATAATAACATTGGAACTATGGTTACCAAGTGTTTATTATAGAAAAGAAGCTTCTAGAAACTTATTCTTCTGTTTGTTTACAAACATAGTTATTCATTTCATAGAAACATAATAATAACAATGAGTTCCACCTATAAAAGGAAGCAAGATACAACGGGAGAAGTTCTTCTGATTCCCTAATGTCCTGTGAACGTTACACCTTAATAATGATTGTGTTAGTGGAAGTGACGGTTAAAGGTTACTTTATGTTATCCGTGATATGAGTGATAATCCTTTTTGTAATAAAGCTTGCTAAAGACAATATAGAAAAATGTTCATAACAATATATATATATATATATATATATATATATATATATATATATATATATATATATATTTAAAATTCTGGTGTTTAACTAATAGATCGACGTAAACGCTCGCAAATAAAAAAT
>NW_002987279.1:118724-120189 GCF_000006295.1 Pediculus humanus corporis | reverse complement strand
AAATATTTCGGTTTAAAAATAATAATAAATAAATTTTATTTTTCGTTATCTTTCCTTAAATTATAACGTCATAATTAACGTCCCTTCCCCTCCCCCTCCTTCACCTCCCCCTCCTTCTCCTCACCTACTCCCCGAAAGCGTTTCGGTTTGCTGTTGAAAATTTCCAACAATAATAATAATAATAATAATAATAATAATAATAATAATAATAATAATAATAATAATAATAATAATAATAATAATAATAATAATAATAATAATAATAATAATAATTTTAAAGAAGTCGTCACGAATCTTTTTTTTTTTACGTCTTCATTTTTTTTTAACCTCTTTCTCTCTCTATCTCTCTTTCACACTTTATTTTTTTTTTACCACATTTTAAAACCTTAATAAGATTATCATTAATAATTTAATAATACCTGATTATTATCACGATAAGAAATAGAACGACTTTTTAAATAACCCACAAACAAAAAAAAAGACACAAAATACCTGAAAAAAAAAAAAAGAAAAAAAAATGTCAACTTGTCTTCTTATTAATCCCTTAATAAATTTTTTTTCTTTTAAAGGTGAGATCGATGAAAATGGCCGCTGCCACATAATTAATTAATTTTATTTTTAAAAAAATTTATGCAACAGGCATTCACGCACACATTTTCTCCATATTCCTCCTCCTCCCTACGCCCCCGACAACAATATGTACCTGATTTAATCCTGATTAATTTAGCACATTCTCCTCTCTCTCTCTCTCTCTCTTTGTAAAAAATAAAGGCCATACTTGTAAATTTTTTACTCTTAAGTAACAAAACAAAAATTATGTTTGAGACCTTTTGACCTCTTGGATATGAATTATTTACAAGACAACAACAACAACAACCACAACAACAACATTGATTTTTTTTTTAAAACATAAAACTAATCGTAACGTTTAAAAAAAAATTCTATAATCAACGCCTACGCTTAGAAAAATAGTTTTAGCAGGTATTAAATTCGTCACCCCCCATCGTCATCATCATTATCATCATCATCATCATCTTTTTGTGGTTTTTTTTTTCAAATACTCATTATAATAAACCCCTCGAAGGTAATTAATTAGTTAAAATAATTTCGATTTATATTTATAGTTTGGCACACAATAAATAATAATGATAATAATAACAACGAGGGGTTGTTTTTTTTAAATATAAAAATAACCCATTAGGCAAATAATAATAATAATAATCATCCCTCCGCGTGTGTAAAAAAAATCATATTTTTAATTATTTTTATAATTTTAAGGTGTGGATAAATAATATATATTATAAGGGTGAACCAGGTAGGTAAAAGGTTAAATGGATTTGTTGTTGTTATTTTCAGGCACGCTTTTAAATATTTGCTGTCATGGTAAGGCAGGTGATACGAGGGATGCAGGTGCATATAAGGTTCGTTATTCATTCGAACACACAAACACTTTTATCAGATAAAA
>NW_002987279.1:104658-117580 GCF_000006295.1 Pediculus humanus corporis | reverse complement strand
TCATCATCATAATACGCATTTCGTGACGTATTAAATAATTTTCTTCATTATGAAAATAATTATCCAAAATATAATTCCAGGAATTAATTAAAGCGACATTTTTTTCTTTTTCAAGCGTGAACTCGTCATTGTAAGAGAAAAAGTATTTTTCTAACAATTCCTATATCCGTACCTGAATCGAAATAAATCAAAATGTCTCTCCCTTTATAATTCGAGATAATACTATCGATTTTAATATTTTGCCAATAATAATAATAATAATAATAATAATAATCGAATGGGAAAATTAATTCAAAATCGATGGTTTTCCTTCTCTCTCTCTCTCTCTCTTTTTTTTTTTTTTAAATTCGAGTATACGACTACTCGAATCAAGTGTTTTTCATTATTATTATTATTATTATTATTATTATTATTATTATTATTATTATTATTATAAAAAGGAATGAATGACTAATGAAATCTAAAAAAACAAATAATAATAATAATAATAATAATAATAATAATAATAATAATAATAATAATGATCGAAAAGTTTTTTTTTTTCCTACTTTTCATTATTAAAAGTTTTTTAATGAATTAGAAAAAGTGTTAGAGTAAATTTTAAGTAGAGACAAAATTTCTTTTTGTAAGAAGAAGAAGAATAACCTGAAACTTTTTTTCTTTCTCTCTCTCTCTCTCTCTCTCTTTTTTTTTTTTTAACTTTTGATATAAAATAATTTTCTTTTTTTTTTTTTTTTTGAAAATCAATTCTAACGAATCGCCATTTATTTAACGGCAGAATTTATTTAAATTCAAAAAATTTTCTCTCTCTTTTTCCCTCTCTCTCTTTCTCTTTCTCTCTCTCTCTCTCTTTGTCCTTCTCTCTCTCTCTCTCTTTGTCCTTCTCTCTCTCTCTCTCAAAACAAAAAATATTATAAAATCGATATGTATTTTTTTTTTATTTGTTTGACATAATTTTCTTTTTTTCTTCGAAAAGAGGTGGCTAGGGAGGGAGGAAGGGGGCGGGGGGTTTTCTACGTTTAATTGAGTTAAAAATAAAAAAAGAAAATTAAATAATTATATCGTAATAATATATATTTAATATTTAAATTATTTTTATTCCTTTTTTTTGCCGCCATCATTACGTGAAGAATTAATAATAAAAAAAAAAGTTTTCAAAAAGTTTTTGAAAATTTTTGACATCGTTTTATTATTTTTTTTTTCCGCCCCCCCTTTTTTTCTTACTACTGATTTTAGTAGGGAGGGGGAAAGGGAGGTTTTATTCCTTCAGAAAAACATCACGCGATAGTAAAATTATATACCTTTTATAAAAAAAAAAAAATTCGTTTTCGTTTTGAATAAGAAATGTAAAAAACATGAAAACGATCGAAGTAAACCGTATCGAAAAAATTATTTATTTAGTTTCATTACCGACATTAAAAATCGAAATTAAAAAAATTTTCTAATAATAAAACCTGATTGTGACTCGGCGTCGACGACAAAAAAAAAAAAACGGCGACAACGTCTACGACAAAAAAAAAAAAAAAAAAAAAAATTTAAATAAGCGCCGGAATTAAAAAAAAAAAAAAATGAACCAAAAAACCTGAAATACGACGACGACGACGACGATTCAAGGATTCTCACACGCGCTCTCGCACGCACCGAATAATAATAATAATAATAATGATGATGATAATAATAATAACTCTATGATAAATAACACGAACGATAAATATTCATGGAGCCTCCATGATTAGTTTTCCAATAATAATAACGATCTAATTATCCGTGAAAACAATAAATTTCCTTCTTTTTTTTTTACAATCTTGTTGTTTTAATTGATTAAAAAAAAAAAACTCTTATTATTATTATTATTCTCGTGGATGATGATGATGATGATGAAAATGACGACGTCACATTTTGTCATATATTTTGTCGATTAAAAAATTTTACCGTTATCGTCGTTAAAAAAAAAAAAATGATTTTAACGATTATAATAATAATTATATTAAAAATATTTAGTAAAAAAAATCAATTTATCTAAAATCTTGAATAATAATTAATAATAATGATAATAATAATGATAATAGTAAATGTTTGAAACCGTTAAAAACAAAAAAAATTTTCGAAAAGTTAACCCGAAACAACAAAAACAGACACTTATTGATTTCTGTTAAGGAATGAAGAAAACCAAACAAATAACGAAAGATGAATTGGTTTTTAAAAATGACGTCACGAAAAATCCAATGACGTAATAAGTTAAAGTTTAAATGAATTAGTTTGTAAATGTAAAAAAAAATAAAATAACAGCTGGTTGGACGATTTTAAATTTTTTTATTTTTTTTTCAAATTTTAATTTTTGATTTGATTTTAAGCGGAAGAGGGGAGAGGAAGGGGAAAGGTGAAGAGGGAGGGAAGGAAAAATCTGTAAAAAATGAAATTAGCTGGAAGAGTAACAAACTAAAAACGAAAGAATCGGAAAAAAAATTTTTTAAATTACTTTTGATTTTTTCTTTTTTTTAAAATTAAAATCGATAATTAGCAATTCAAACGGTTTTAGATTGTTTCCCCTCACTTTCCACCCCACCCCCCACCAACCCACATTTTATTTCGCCATTTTGATTTTTTACGTAAGGGGGAAACAAAAAAAAAAAAAATGAAATCTTTAATGTTCTTCCATTTTTTTCCATCCCTCCCTCCGTCTCTCCCTCCTTATTTTTTTAACCACCTCCCAACCCCCTCCCCCCGAAAACACAAAACATCTTTCAAGGAATAAAAATTCGGTTCGTTAGGTTTTCATTAGTGAATAAGATTAAATTTTTTTTTTTTTATAAAGCTTTTAATAAACGCCATTTTAAAAAAAATTTCCTCTCCCCCCCCTGTTCTCCCACTCCTTCTCCCCCTCCAATTCTTCATCTTCATCATCTTTCTCTTGAGAATTTTTTTTTGTTGTATTTTTTCCTTTGATTAGTTCATCCGATCACATCGGAAAAAAATATAAGAAAACGGTTAAACTGACCTTTACATTTGACCTTTTTGCCGTGAGTGGTTGATTCTTTTGATTGGATATTAAAAGTACGTAAGTTAAACACGTATTTATATACATTTTAATAAACCCCTCAGACAAACAAAAAAAACCAATTACGAGTAAATAAATTATTAAATATAACCCCAGAAAAAAAAACAAAAAAGAATTTTAAACGTTTTTTAATTGTTTTTTTAATTTCAACTTTTTTTTTTTACATTTTGACTGGCAACTTGTAATTATTACAACAACAAAAACAAATTATTATTATTATTATTATTATTATTATTATTATTATTATTATTATTATTATTATTATTATTAATAATAATATTCTTTTTTATTAATTTCATTTTAATTGATTACATATATACACATAGTCTATACAAAAACCGTTGCTATATTGTTTTAACGTTACTATTATTATTATAGTTCGTTATAGTTTTAAAAAAATAATAATAAAACTATAATAATAATAATATTAATAATAATAATAATAATAATAATAATAATAATAATAATAATAATAAAAAAACTGGTAGCCGATATATAAACACCATCAGATAATGAATCTAAATAATGTAAACTTTCATATACAGAAAAAAACGCCTCCGGTACTTTTATTAAAAAAAAAAAAAATCTTATCACACAAAAGATTATAAAAACAATGTTTTTTTTTTTTATTATTAAAAATATTACGTAACAACGTTACCATAATAATAATAATAATAATAATGAAAGAGTTAAACGTTAAAATTGTTTAAATTCAATTTTTTGTTGTTGTTGTTTATTTAAAAATTTAAAATTTTTTTTTTTTACGTCGAGGACACAATCAAAAAACTAGTTTAAATATTTATTTATTTATGAAAAAATTAGTAATAAATTTTATGTAAGATTATTAATGTCATGTAAAAAAAATTATTAATAAGTTTTTTTTTTAAAAAAAAAAGTAATAATAATAATTATCGATCGTGTAATTTTTTAGTTGGTAATAATAATTTATTCATTAATAAAAAAAAAAAAATTTAATAATTTTTATTATTATTATTATATCGTCACGTTAAAAAAATTTTTTTTTTTAATTTATTAAAATAAATTCGTTAGGATTGAGGAGGGAAAGGGGCGGGGAAAGGGGACGGGAAAAGAGAAAAACGAAAAGGAAAAACAAACAAATTTTCTTTTAAAAATAAAATTTTAACGTTTATAAAATGAAAGAAAAAACAAAAATCAAGAATGGGAGTAACAACAACAACAACAACAACAGACAATTGACGAAGAAGCGGGGGGGGGAAGGGGAAACCGTTAAAGAAAATAAGAATAAATATTCAAAATTAAAGATTTTTTATTTTAAAACAACAGGAAGTAATAAATCAGATGAACAAATTATTTTAAGTACCTGAAACCGCAAGGGACAGATTAAACTTAAGTTTAAGCATTAACAACTAACTACTTAAGAAAACTTTAGCAATTGAGAGAAAAATTGTTTTTCAACTTAAACAACATAACTTACGTCTATTTAAAAAAAGAAAAAAAGAAAAAAAAAATTTTCATTTAAATAATAATAATAATAATTTATTTATTAACGAGGTTTCCCCTCCCCGGCCTACCACAAACAAAAAGAAAAAAAAAAGGTTCATTAAAAAAAAAAATAAAAAAATAATTTATTATCATTTATCAAAATAAAATTAATTGATTATTTACATAAGATACAACAACAAACGGATTTATTATCATTATCCGAATATTGGAAAAAAAACAAACAAACAAACACGAAAACGACGCTTTAAGCAAAAGGTGTTTATTATATAAATACTTACAATAAATGAATGAAAATTTTATAATAAATTAGCAGAAGAAAATTCTTACATACACGTGAGTAATAAAATAAAAGAGAAAAAGAGTCAATTAAGATAAAAATCAATTGAATACCGTCTTCGTCGAATGTTTGTCGTTTGTCGTTTGTCGTGTAAAAGATGGTCCAGCAAGACCAAAAAAAAAAAAAAGTCCAAACTTGATATCTCATCGATCTCGAATCTTATAAATGATGTGCCGGATATATTTAGAGGGAAGAACACAACGTTAAGTAAAAAAAACCTTTCTAGATTTTATAAATCGTAATTTATTAAATTGAGATATAATAAAAAAAAAAATTGTGTGAAAATGGTTTAAAAAAAAGGAAAACTTAAAGGGGAGGAAAATGCGTGTGGGAAGAGGGGGAGGGGAGGGAGTGAATGTAAGAAAAAAATTTCACGCCAACAAGGAAAACGCGAACGGAAAGAAATTTTTTTTTTTTGTTGTGGATTCTTGTTAAAAATTGTTTTTTTTTTTCGATCTATCGATCGATTGATCGATTGAATGAGATAATAATAATAATAATGATGGAAATTATATAAATAAAAAAACATCATTTTGAGTTTATTTAAAACTTTCATCCCTTCATCTAACTTAACTCTTTGACATCGGACACGTTTTGATTTCATCCCCGATTATTTTCCACCCTAATTCGTTTTTGGTAAAACTGATGATAAAATTATCTTCTTCTTTTTTTTTTATTTTATTTTAAGGTGAGAAATTGTGCATGTTGTTGGTAAAATGTAACAAACAAACAAACAAACAAACAAAAACAAATCTTAAACCTCTAGATAGCGATTAATTTATATTTAAACTTCTTTCATCGATTCAAAAATTTTCTTTTTCCCTTAACTTTCCTTTCCTTTTTTTATTTTTTCCAATTCAAAACATTCACGCTTTGTCCAATAATAATAATAATAATAATAATAATAATAAAATCAATTCGTAATTAGAGTTTTTTAATAATAAAAAAAACTTCCGGTTCGTAACGTAATTATTTAACAACAACAACAACATTCAATACTTTATGTTTTTAATCATTACATCAACGAGGTAAATTATTTATAAAAAAAAAAAAAAAGTAAACAAAGAAATCACCTGAGAAACGTTATTAAATAAAAAAGAAAACAAGACTTTAAAAAAAATTAACATCATTAAAAGTATTTTTTTTTTTTAAAAAGAAAAGAATTTTTTTTCAAGTTTCTCATCTTACATAAAATCTTTGGTGGTCCATAAATGATCTTCATTAAAATCAGATAACAAAAAAAAAAATATATTCAATAGTTTAATTTAAACTATTCTACATTTTTATTAGATTTTATTTAATTTTTAGGTTGTTGTTGTTGTTGTCGTCGTTGTTGTTGTTGTTTTTATTAAAGATAAGACCTTACTCAACAAAAATCTCGTTTTAGTTTATACACGTTAAAATTCAAATCAAAATGTAAATTTATTTTAAAAAAATATATATATTATGTACATAAGATTAATTACTTAAAAAACGAGATGAAAATCAATTTTTTAATAATAATAATAATTATTATTATTACGTACATAATAATTATTAACGCACGCGTATAAATGATATTTATTTTAAAGATTTGTTTTTGTTTTTTTGGTTTGTAAAAAGAAATAAATTCCGGTAAGAAAAAAATAAGCGCAACGTGACTTTTTCTTTGTCACTTTTTTGCTTACGCAAAAATTTAAAGTTTTTCTTTTTTTTTCTTTTTTTTTTTTTTTTTTTTTTTTATTGGGAAAATCGAAAAAATTTAAAAAAAAAAACATAAAACTGATAAGTGAGACTCTCAGGACCGGAAAAGCTTTAAATTTTTTTTTTTTTTCTTTCAATAGGAAAAGAAACATGAAAAAAAAGAAAAAGTTTAGGAAAATTTTTTAAAGCTAAAAAAAAAAAGAAAAAGTCAAAAATGATGAAAAATTCAAAGAATAGCATTTCCCTAAGTGAATGAAAAGTATTTGTCTGCCACAAAGGGAATCGGTAAAGAGAGAATAAGAGAGTGTGAGAAAGAGAGAAAAAAAAAAGGTTTCTATAATCATTAATGTTTTCACTGATAATGCTTCGAATGATTGATGAACCTTTAAAATAAGGTATGCATTCCTTTTTTTTTTTTAGACGTGTTTTTTTTTTTTAGAAGAAGATGGTGGAAAGAGTGAAAGAAAAAAAAAAAAGTAAAGATGTGAAAATACGAGGAAAGAAATTTAAAAAAAAAAAAATTTTCTCGTTTCCGGTTTGATTAGCCATTTTCTTTTCCTTTTAAAAAAAAATATATTTAATTTGAACGTGTAAAATGTTATTGAAGTTTGACTTTTTTCATTTTTTAAATAAATGACCGTTATAGGGAAGCCATGATGGATTTGATAACGGTGCGATAAGGATAAAATATAATAATAATAATTAAAACGATGAAAAAGAAGGAAAAATTACATAATGAGAAGAAGACATTTTTTTCCAACCGGTGGCATTCTTTCGACTCTTTTTTGGTTATATTAACAGGTCTGGATTTGGTTTTAACTTTAATAAGGATTAGGAGATTTGAAAAGTAGACAAGTCGGATTTAAGAATTTTCAAAAAGACATTTTCAGATCAACGGAAAAGGATCATCATACGTCTGAAAATAAAAACCTCAACTGTATACAAGTGTAAATGTCGCCGACAAAGTCTTTCGAGAAAAGCTTTAAAAACAATAATAAAAAAAAAATAAAAAAATAAAAAAAATCCTTTGAAAAATAAATGAAGAGAGAAAGAGAGAGAGAGAGAGAAAAGTTTCTCTCTAGTTTTTTTTTTTTTAAATTTTTTTCTTCCACCCTCCCCCTCCTCCTTTTCTTCTCCTTTTTTTTAATAATAATAATAAAATGTGAAATTTTATAATGAAATACATCTTATAATTCATTAGCGCATCATTTTGTAATAAGTATAATATTATTTACATAAATAATACGTAATTAATATTATTATTATTATTATTATTAATTATTTTTCTTAATATAATTTTATTTATATTAATCGGAAAGAGAAAATTTTAAATAAAGGTATCAATTTACATAATAATAAAAAAAAAGAAAATTTTTTTCTTATTTAATTATTATTATTATCACTATCATTATTATCATCATCATCATCATCATTATCATCATCATTATTATTATTATTATTATTACTCTTTTAATAAAAAAAAAAAAATTAAATAAGTACGGTAATATCAATTTAACACGAGTGAAGTTTTTTTTCTTTCTTTTTCCTTTTTTTCCGGAAAAGTTTTTTTTTTTTTTAAATTATCATAAACATTATTATTATTATCATTATTATCATTATCATTATTATTATTATCATTAGCATTATAATCATTATTTAAAAATAAAAAAAAACAAACGACACCGAAACGTTAATGAAATGAATTTGAAATAATAATTAAAAATAATTTTTAAGAGGAAGGAAGGAAAAAAAAGAAAAGCAACAGAGCATGATTTTGTAATTCTCGTTAAATCCGCACAATTAAAATAATAATAATAATAATAATAATAATAATAATTTTTTTGCGTGTGTAT
This sequence comes from Pediculus humanus corporis, assembly GCF_000006295.1. Classification (NCBI taxonomy): domain Eukaryota; kingdom Metazoa; phylum Arthropoda; class Insecta; order Psocodea; family Pediculidae; genus Pediculus; species Pediculus humanus. Next base: position 109,164 of record NW_002987279.1, on the reverse strand, counting down.
TTTTAATTCCGCTCTTCTTCTTTTAATTTTAATTATTTACAATTTTTATCAGTCATCCCTTATCATTAACAATCCTTAGTTGTCAAAAAAAAAAAAAACAAATTTTTTACCATTTTTAAAAAAAAGTATTTTCGGTTTATTAATTATTATTATTATTATTTTTGTCGAGAAGAAATTTAAGAAATTCTTTCCCTCCACCCGCCTCCCTCCCCACCCTCCCACTCTCCACCACCCTCCCCCTTCCCACCTCCCCCCCAAATAAAAAGAAAATGATTATTCACGTAAAACTTATTACCTTTTAAATTTTCATCCAACTCCCGAGATTTATTTTCGTAAAATCGTTTTTTTCTTTTTTTTTTTTTAAGTCTTTTATCTTGTGCTTTGTGAAAGAGAGAAAGAAAAAGAGAGAGAGAGAGAAAATGTAGAAAAATCATGTCGCCGACAAAAGTTCGATTTAAAAAAAAAAAGAATAAAAATAATAATAATAATGGCGAAAGAGGAATAATCAAGTGAAAAAAAAAAAAGAAAGAAAATTCAAATGTGATGTATTTATGATGCAATGAAAATTTTAAGAATGAAAGAAAAGAAAAATTTCTAAAGGTTTTCATTTTCCGTTTTTTTTTTTATAAAAAAAAAAATTCTCAGCATTATATATATATATTTAATTCTATAAAAAGAGAGAGGGGAGGAGGGGAAGGTAGAAGGGGAAGAAAGGGGGGGGAAAGAGAAAAGTGTGATTTTGAATTTTTTAGTTTTTAATTTTTTTTTAATTTTTTTTTTTTTTTTTTTTTTTTTTTTTTAATTTAAAAAATTAAAATTTTCTTATTTTATTGCTTAAAGCTTTAAATTTTATAGCAACTAAAAAAAGAGAGAGGGGAGGGGGTAGGGGGGAAAAAGTTTAAATTAAAACTTTTCATTTTTTTTTTAAGTTTGTTCTTTAATTAAAAAAATTTTAATGCCAATATTATTTATTACATAAAAAAATAAAAAAAAAAATAATTTTTTATTTAAGATCTGAAGCTGAATACGTAAAAATATTTTTTTTTCCTTTTCAAAACTATAACCTTATAGTCAGTCGTCTATAGAAATAAAGTTATATGGCATAACGATTCATTCTATTTTTATTTACTTTTTTTTTTATTAACTTTTTCACTCAAGTTGATTTTTTTTTGACTTGACTATATCAAAATAACGACGACATATTTATTTAATTTTTATTACACTCTATAAAATATACTATAATAATAATAATAATAATAATAATAATAATAATAATAATAATAATAATAATAATAAGAATGAAAAATTATTATATTTAGTATGTAGTTAAATAAATAATTCAAATTTAGTTATGTTAAATATTAAATTTTATTTATTCGGTTTTAATTATATTTAAAGAAAATTTTTTTTTTTTTATTTAAACTTTCACGTTCTTTCTAGAATATTTCACACCGTCAAAAACGTTTTCGGTTAATGAAAATTTCATTTGAAAAAAAAAAAAAAAAAAAAACAAAAACCACATCAAAGTTAATCCTTTTCATTCTTTACCACTTCCGCTTTTCTTTATCAACCATTTAAATCCGCGTAAAATTTAAACGAATGTTTTTAAAGCGGTTAATACAATTAAAACCCCCGTAATTAAATGAATTGTTACATATATGTGCACGATCGAATGTTTTTTAAACGGTTGATATAACGGTTATTTCTCCCGGTCGAAGGGGGAAGCGGGAAGGGGGGGAAAATGTTTTTCAAACGGTTAGTATTTATTATAACGCGTGTTTATATGAATTATTAATATATTATTATTATTATTTAAACTTACCTACCGGAATGAAAAAATATTTAATATGATGATGACATTTTTCGCACATAACACTCACGAACGCACGCACACGACGATTACGTCACGAGTTCGATCCTTACACCTGAAAATAAATAATAATAATAATTATTAAATACATCTGCGTATACCTGATTGTAAATCTCTCGTTTATATACGTTGACGACAGCAAAATATATTAAAATTTGATCGATACACACACATCAAACCGCATTAATTTAAAAGGTTATCATCGGATGTGTGTCACTTGACCCTTTCTTTACACCTACACCCCCTCCCCCTTAAAATAATAATAATAATAATAAACGCAACAATTGTGTACATTCCTATTAATAGTAAATACTTCAATAACTATTTTTATTTATTTATTTATTTAGTTTTTTTATTATTATTATTCATATTTTTATTAATACTTACGACTTTTATTTTTTATTTTGATGGATATATCCGTGAATATAAAAAAAAAAAAAAAAAATAGTTCTCGTATAAATTTTCATAATAATAATAATAATAATATTTGAGTATCAATAAAATTTTATTTATACCCGCGCGTCGGCATTATTATTATTATTATTATTTTTTAAACGTAAACGAAATAATTATCTTTGCCGCCTTCGCAATACTAATAATAATTTTTTTTATTAATGCGGAAGTTATTTGTTTATAAAAGAAAAATTATTATTATTATGACGACGATGATGATGATGATGATGATGGTTAAAAGGTATTGAAATAAAATAAACCGAAAGAGTGTGCGGTTGTGCGTGCGCGAAATGATTTACGAATAAAAAACTAAAATAACCGTAACTAATAAGTCTGCCATATTTAGTTAATCCGGTTTGCTAATCTAATCTTTAAACTCATGCTTACATATATAAATGAGTAAGTAAGTATGTAAGGTATTCATTCAACGGTCTCACAGGTAATGAACTCTTTTATTATTATTATTATTATTGGAATTTTAACGGAAACGAGGTCGTATAAGATAAATTATTTTATGTTTTAAATGGTATTGAAAAAAAAAAAAAACAAAAAAAAAAGAAAATTCTTTCAGCAGCAGAAGCAAAAAAAAATTTTTTTTTTTTGTATCTATTACTAATTTATTAGTTTTTTTTTTTTTTCTATTACGTAATAAAAATGTTAACATATTAAAAAGATAAAATGTTTTTAATGTGGAAAGCATTTAAAAAAAAGTATAAAAAAAAAAGAAAAGTTTTTAGCTGTATGGAGGAAAGGAAGAAAGAAAGAAATAAATAAATAAAGAGTTGAAATAAAAAAAAAAAAGTTTTTTTTTTTTTTTTTTTTTTTCGGGCGAGATTTTGGTGAAAACAATTAAGGTTGATGGAAAAGCTAAAGACTCAAATGACCAAAAAGAAAAACCGTAAAATTCCTTTTAAAAACACCATTCGTAGGTTTTTTTCCTTTCCTTTTTTCCTTTTATTTTCCTTTTTTTCCTTTTTTTTGTTTTCTTTTAAATAATTACACGGAAACAAACAGTCCACGTTTTTCCCATTTTGTGTTTTATTACACCCGAATATAATTTTTTTCTTTTAAAAAAGAAAACTAAAATGCATATTATTAAGTGTAATTTTTTTCTCCCCCTCCCATCTTCCCCTCCCTCTTTCCTTCCCTCTCCTTCTCTCCCTGAAAAAAAATAAAATAAAATAAAATAAAAATTTATACACGAATTTAAATAAAAAAAAAAAAGAAAAAAAAATGGAAAATTTAAAAAAATTTTCTTTAGCGTTATTATTATTATTTTCCTTTTTTTCCCACACCCACTCCCCTCCCTCACTTCCCTCTCTTCCCTCTACCCTCTCCGCCGTTTATTTTACTGAAACAAAAAGAAGAAAAAGAAGGAAAATCAGATGTGCAAACTCCATTTAAATTGTGACTTAAAACGTGATTCGAATTTTTTTTTTTTTTTTAGATTTTTGTCCAAGTCACGCACGAAAAAAGTAAAAAAAAAAAAAAAAAAATACTTGCTTTTCCACTTTTATATCAAAGTGGGCCAATTTAATAAAATAGGACAATTTTACTACTTACGCCCCTGACATCACCTGATTCATGTTTTTACACCTTCGATTCAATTTTTAAAACAAAACAAAATGGATCCTTTATATTATAAATATGTTATTGTGTCCGTTTTAACGATCATTTCATAAATTTAAATCTTTCAACGTGAATGCAGAATACATAATAACTATAACAATAACAATAATAATAATAATAATAATAATAATGATAATAAATATCAAATTATTAAAATAATTATAAAAAAAAAAACAAAACCTTAAAAAGTGAATGAAAAAGAAAATTTTTTTTTATATATATAAATATATATATTTAAATTCGGAATATTTAGCAGACTAAAGTTTTAATTACACGCAAAATACACGCACGCACACGCACACGCACACGCACACGCACACGCACAATAAACACAATTTCACAATCCTTCTTCTTCGAAAGGGGAAAACAATGGAAAATTTTATGGCATTTAAATATTCATAAACTATACAAAAACACTTTTATAATTTATTATAATAACAATAACAATAACAATAGTAATAATAATAATAATAATAATATGATAATAATAATAATAATTCATTTTTTTTAAAAATAAATTAATAGCTGAAAATTTATTTATTGTATTTATTTAT
>NW_002987279.1:100723-104048 GCF_000006295.1 Pediculus humanus corporis | reverse complement strand
ATTTCCTTATTATTATTATTATTATTATTATTATTATTATTATTATTATTATTATTATTATTATTATTATTATTATTATTATTATTATTATTATTATTATTATTATTATTATTATTATTATTATTATTATTATTAATAACTTTTAAAAAAGAGTTTACGTTTATTTATTATTTAGTACATAATATATAAATTTTTTTTTGAAAGTTTTAATTTTTTTTTATTAAAACTAAAAATAAATAAAAAAATTTTTGATACGCTTTTTCATCATCGTGTTTTATTATTATTATTATTATTATTATTTATTTATTTATTTAGTTTTTTTAGGAAAAGGTTAAATGCAAATTGTAAATATAATTTAAAAAAAAAAAAATTTTTTAATGCAAGATAAGGATAAAAAAAAAAGAAGAAAAAGGAGATGAAACAAAAAGTATGAAATTATGTAATAATATTTAACTAATGACACACGAGACACGCGCACACACACACGCTTAACACTAATCTTGATGAAAACATTAAAATTATGTTATAAAGAATTAAAAAAAAACATTTTTTTTTTTTTATTAATAGAACGTTGTAAATGATAGTAGTAACAGTAGTAGTAGTAGTAGTTGGTGTGAATAAAAAAGTTGTAACTTTAATAATGATCAACTCTATGAATTTTAAATATGAAAACGTTAAGGCGAATGATGATAATAATAATTTTTTAACCCTTTTCTCCTAAAATTTTCTTTCCTTAAAATTTTCCACGTCATTACACGTGGGAGTTTTTAAAGTAACAAAAAAAAAAGGCACAATTAAATCTTATGAAAAGTATACTCCAGTCATTCAGTCAGTCAGTCAGTGAGTAAAAAATTTTTTGTGATTAGGGTCTGACACATTTTCACTAATATTGAAAATTTTTTTTTTACAGGTTTAACAAAAAAAGCAGAAGAAGAAAATCTCTAATATTTAAATATTTCATCATCATCATCATTATCATTATTATTATTATTATTATTATTTAAAACTTGTAATGATTTTTTTTTTTTTACTTTTTTTCCCATAGATAAATGTGATTTTTTTTTTCAATTTGACCTTACATAAAAAAAGATAGTAATAAAAAAAAAAATAAATAAATAACAACAATAAAGGTTAAAAAGAAAAAAAAATTAAATTAAATTCATTTAAATAATAATAATAATAATAATGATAAAAAACAATAAATAAATGTAAACCGTTTAAATATATACGTGACAATTACGTTTTACAATATAAAAACTTCATTTTTACGATTTTTTAAACTTTCTCATTCTTACGTACACATAATTTTTTTTTTTTTAAATCTCACGGTTAATAAAATAAAATTTTTAATTTTTTTTTTTTTTAGAAATTTATTTCGATCGTTACCCTCTCTCTCTCTCTCTCTCTCTCTCTCTTAAAAAAAATAAAAGGACAAAGAAAGAATTCAGGTATGAAATCAACAAAAAAAAAATTATTTTATCCCAAAATATTCATATTTCACACCGTAATTTTAAAACATTTAAATAAGCATATACTCCAACAACATAAGTCATGTTTATATATTTACCGCATAACGAAAAAGCAGACGAAAAAAGCAGACGAAAAAAAGCAGACGAAAAAAAATTCAAAATGCGTTACGTCACACGTTAGTATAATAATAACAAAAATGACGAGTGTACACTTATAAAGCCGTAAAAAAAAAATAATAACTCTATTGGCAAATAATAATGATTATTAAATAAGATGAAAAGAGAGAGAGTGAGATAAGAGAGATAGTTTAAAATCACGATCAAATAAATATAAAAAAAATTTTTTTATAAAAATATCGAGAACAAAGAAATATTAATGACGTTATAAGTGTTAAACATGGCACACACTAGAAATGATTCGTCCGTTTGTCGACAGTTAATTACTTATTCGAATGCATTATCATGCTCACTCACTGGGTCATACAAAACCTAAGAAAGGTATATACACATGATAAAATTATTTTAAAAGGTAAAAAAAAATTACGAGGCTCATGATTAGCCTACGGGGGGGTCGGTAAATAAATCATATTCAAAACAGTTAAAATAAATAGAAACCGACGTAATGGCGCACGGATAACCCCGACAAAGCAAGAGAGAGAGAGAGAGAAAGAGAGAGATTTTCGTGCCCAAAAGAATACTTGTTATACTCACGTTTCGTCTAAATCATGTTAAAAAAAAAAAAAAAAGTGGTAGTAGACACAATTAAGATGCTGAAAATTTAACATCCCAATGAATCTTAGTTTCTCTACTACTACTACTACTACTACTATCACAAGTTACTAAATTTATTCATTAATTGTCATAAACTGAATTTTTCTTTTTTTTTTTTTTAGTTCATTTGGCTGTAGGGTTTAAAAACATTTTTATTATTATTATTATTATTTTTATTTCTCATTCAAAACTTTAAACTTAAAAAAAAAGATTAAAACGATGTGATTGGTCAACATTTTATTTAAAAAAAAAAAAAATTTTTAATACTAAAATGGAGAATTTTGAAACCTGGGAAAATTTTTTTTAAATCGTATAAATTTATTAATTTAATAATAATAATAATAGAAATAATATTTGTATATAAAATTTAAATAATGACGTAGTAGTATAACTTTGTATATGTATATATTTAAATAAAAATTAATAAAAAATAAATAAATAAATAAATAAGTTTATATATATATATATAAAAAAATTTTTTTTAGCAACTTTTAACTCGATTTATATATAAAAAAAATATATTTTAAATATTGTTATTATTATTATCAAAACGAGTTTTTTTATTAATCGTTTAAATTTTGGAAAGGTAAAAAATAAATAAATAAATAAATAAATAAAATTTAGAAAAAGAAAATCTCGTGTAAATAATTTTTTAAAAAAAAAAAAACTTTTAACTTGAATTGACCACTACGTACACGTCAATATTCTCGAAATTTCTTTTAAAAAAAGGAAAAGAAAAACATTAGCGACAACTTTTTCCTTTAAATAAAAAAAAAAATATTTACTTAATTGATTACCGAGTCGTTTCCCCTCCCCTTCCCTCCCCGCTCCTCCCCCCGTAAAATCTCCTCACAACTACAACACAAAAATTTATATTTTATATATATATATATATATATAATAACAATAATAATAATATTTTTTTTCGGGTTTTTTTTTTTACACAACGTAAAAATTATTTACATAATTTAAAGTTTTTATTATTATTATGAGTATAATTTATTAATAATTGAATAATATAATATATATATATATATATATATATATATATATATATATATATATATATATATATATATATATAT
>NW_002987279.1:92957-100112 GCF_000006295.1 Pediculus humanus corporis | reverse complement strand
AAAAATAAAAATGTTTTATTTTTTTTTCTTATTTAATTGATAAGTGATAAGAAATTTGTTTACGTACACACGTAAAATAATTAATTTATATTTAATAAAATTTTTTTTTTACTCGTGAAGTTTATGATAATAATAATAATAATAATTGAGTTCACACACACGTTATAAATGAGTGTAATTAAATAATAAAAAGTTTTAATAAGTGTTTAATTATTATTATTATTATTATTTAAAAAAATTTCATTCGTTTTTGATTTAAATGACGTAAGAATATATTACGTGACCTCATTCGACGAATTAAAAGGGGGGGGAGGGAGAGAGAAGAAAAGGTGAAAGTGCATTCATTACCTGTTATCTATTAAAGAAAACATTAATTAATTAATTAATAATAAATACGAGTTTACGTTTATTAATAATAATAATAATAATTTTTTTTGTTTAATGCGAAAAATTTTACGACCTGATACACACCATTAATGTTTTTTTACACTTCGTGTTTACATAATAAACCTTTTTACCTTTTAACCTTTTTTTTTTTTAATAATGTTTGATTTTATTTAACATTGTATATATAAAAAAAAATTTTCATTTATTAAACCCCCAAACCCCTTTCTCCCTTCCTTTCTCCTTCCCTCAAAAAAAATAAAAAATAAAAAGCGGGAGGGAAAAATTGTTTTTTTTTCCCCTTTAAATCGGCAAAATTTTAAATAATAATAATAATAATGGAAAATAATTTTGTTTTTTTTTTACGAAACAAAATGGCGCCACTTAAAAGTGGTTCAAAGTTTTTTTTATTTATTTTTTTTTAATACTCGGATTATTTAAATAATTTATTATTATATTTATAACATTTGTTAAAATAATAACACACTTTTCACTGACACATTATTATTATTATTATTATTATTATAAATAAAAGTTTTTATTTATTTATTTATTTGTTTATTTTGTAGAAAACAAAATATTTTATATATAATATATAAGTATATAAAATAAAATAAATAAGTTTGTTAGTTATTTAGTTAAAAACGTGCAACTGTTTTTGTTATTATTTTATTCATTTACGTCATCAAAGGAAAACAAAAAAAAAAATCTTTTACAAAACTATTTTATTACATTTATTAACGGTCACCGTAATGATAATAATAATAATATATTACGGACAACATCATTCAAAAATTGAACCTTAAAAAAAAAAAATAATTTATTAATGAAATAAAATCTTTACGTCATATAAACCATGTTTAAAAATTTCCTCATTAGTTTCATTCTAAAATGATACATTACGCCGAGCAAACGTTATTTGATTACGCGTTCATTTTAATTTAAAGTTTTTAATAAGAACCACAATACAATTTTTCTTTCTTTATTATTAACCTAAAAAAAAAAACTGTAATTTTTACTCTGACCTCTCAAAAAACCCCTCAACCCCTTGTCCCCTTTACAATTTTCATTCAAAAAAAAAAAAAAAAAATAATAATAATAATAATAATAATTTAAAATCGTTTGAAAAATTATATCGATTAAATATCGTAAAAAAAAAAAAAAAAAAAAATTTTTTTTTCCTTATATTTTTTTTAAAATGTGATTCGCAGGGGTCAAATCTGCAATGCAGACGAAATTTTATCTAAACTTATATTATAAATGTTATGAATCATTTATAAGAGAAAATTAAAAAAAACAAAAAAATTATACGAAAGTAAACAAAATAATAAAAATCTGGATTTTATTTATTTATGGAAAACTTTTTAAACGACATTAAAAACATTATTAGAAGTAAAAAAAAAAAAAAACATCGATCATACAACGAAAACAACAACAACAAAAAACAGTCAAATATATATTTTTTTTAAAAAAGGACGAAAGATACACATTAAGTGGAAAAGTCAAACAAGAACAAAAAAAAAAAAAATGAAAAAGATGAATGGCTTAAATGAGTCGTGTGAACAATAGAAAATATAAAGTCAGAAAAAAAAGGAAAATTATACAATGGAAAATAAAAAAAAAAAGTGATTAAACGTACGCGAAAAAAAAAAAAATTTTATATATATATAAATTAAATAATTTTTATAGCAAAACATAACAACAACAATAACAAAAACATTTTGTTATGCATTGGTTAACATTTACGGACACGTACACACTCGCGCACAAACAAACAAACACTCGCTTTCCTTTTTTTGATTTTCACCATTTAAAAAAAAAATAATCCTATTCATAAAATTTTTATTTTTTTAAAAATAAATTCTAATATCGAAAAAAATAATCGACAATTAAAAACAATTAATTAACAATAATAATAATAACAATAATAATTAAAATTATATGTGTGTGTGTCAAAAAGTATTTATTAAAGAATATAAAAAGAAAAAAAAATTAATAAATTTTTGATTGGTAGTATTTTAATACCTTCAAGGTATCACCTGCTTTCCCTTTTTTATTATTATTATTATTATTATTCTATTAACTTACCGGTTTGTAATTGTAGTGGTAGTAGTAGTAGTAGTAGTGATAATAATAGTAGCAGCCGACATAGAAAAATAACAATAAAAAATCTTTTTTTTTTTTTAAATACTTAATAATTCATATTTAAAACCATTTAATTCAATTTAAATTGATAATAACAATTAAACGATAAATTTTTATTAAATGCGTGGTACGCACCCCTCCCCCTCCCCCTCTCCCCTTCACCACGACTGTAAGTAAGACGGTATACTAAATAATAATAAATAATAAATAATTAACACGTATTATTATTATTATTATTATTCCCTTAAACAACCGCCGCAATCCATCCAACCATTCGTTGAATTGGATGGTGTGTGCTCGTAAGTAAATGTTTTTAAAAAATTTAATTTTTTTGTAAAATTGACACTTGACAATCGGCATGTTTACGTCATCAGGTATACGAGCGCACACGCACGCACACACACACACACCGACGACAAATGCATTTATTTACTGTTTTTAAGTAGTTTTTTGTTTTTTTTTTTTTACGAAAACAGCTTCTTGACAGATTTTTAAAGTGAGTGTCAATTTTTTTTTTACCTTTTAAATTTTTTAAAGAAGATGGTAAATTTCTTTCTAGAAGTTTTTTTACGGAAACGAAACCACATCGATATAAACCTATCTATCTACCTACCTACCTGAATATCATTTAACACATTTTTTTTTTTTTAATTTAACCCGTTACCGACATTCAAAAAGAAAAAAATAAAATCTACGTATGTTATTATTATATAATTTAATACGATAATAATAATTATATAAGATTTAAAAAAAAAAGAGAGAGAGAGAGAAAGAGAGAGAGAGGGAAAAAGGTGTAAGGTGGTGGTGGTGGTGATGGTGTTACCTTTTAAAATCTTTTTAAAATAAATTTTTGTTTTTTTTTTTCAGGTATGACCACCCGTATGAGATTTTAAACGAGAAAGAAGATTACATTATCATCATCATCATCGTCACCTTTTAGCAATAATAATAATAATAATAATAATAATAATAATAAATTTAAACTCACCGAATAACTTTTTATATCAAAACTCTTTGAATTTTTTTTTTTTTGAAACGACCAAAAAAAAGTAAAATAAAATCACAAAAAAATTTTTTTTTTTATATAAAAATTCACAATTCACTACGGATTAATAATAATAATAATAATGATAACGAAAAAAAATCGCTGATTGTATAAAATTACGTACGATAGAAACGAAATAAAAAGAAAAAAAAAAAAAAGTTTTTATATATATATATATATATATTTTAAAGGTTGATTATACGGTACGTGTTCACTAGGCAAAGTTCACGAAGAATATGAAGAGTTTGCGTTGTTGCGCGGTGATTGTTGCTCACGAGACACACACACACACACACACAGACACAGATACACACACACAACAAACACACTGTAGAAACAAACTCCAGTAAGAGGAAAGAGTGTGTGCGTGCGTGCGTGTGGAAAAAAAAACCTGGAAAAACTTTTATACGTACGACATACATTAATTTTTTTTTTTTTATTTATTTAAATAAATTCATTTACGATTGTTTACATAAATGCATTTAATTATTAAATTCCCAAGAGTTTAAATAATTTTATGAAAAAAAAAAAATTATTAAGGTCGTAAAAATAATAATAATAATAATCGGTTATTTAAAAAAAATAATGTAAATAATATTAATTTGATGGAAAATATTTAATTTTTTTTATTTGTTGTTACGTAATAAAAGGAAAGGAAAAATTCAAAGGAAAAATTATTTAATGATAAAAATTAAAGTTTATGATTTAATCCTTTAAAAGTAGAGTATAAGGTAAAGAGAGAGAGGGGGGGAGAGAGAGAGAGAATAAAATATAAAAGAAAACAGTTATAAACATTAATGACCGCATGCATACACACACACATAATGTATAAAATTAAATGTCACAATAAAAAAAAATATTTTTCAAAGAACATTCTAGATAAAATTATATAAATCGTGATATTATTATTATTATTATTAATATTAAATTAAAGTGTTTCTTTTTGAAAAATTTTCCAAAAAAAAAAAAATAAACTATCGGTTATATTTATATAAATTTTATTTATCGTTTGTTTAATAATATTTTTTTTTTTAAACCAGAAATGAAATAAAATTTTCCGGTAAGGAAAATCTTTAAAAAAAAAATTTTTTTCAACATGGCGTTGATGACGAAATGACATTAATTTAAAATATAAGAATAAAATCACGTATGCAATTTTGTATTGTAATTTTTTCATACCTGAACACAAAAAAAAAAAATGCATTCACCGACTTATGAGAAAAATATTTTGATTGATTTATTACTTTAGTAATTTTTTTATTTTTTAAACATTTCGTTTGTTCGACCGCCAATTTGAAAAAGTGGTGGCGTGTGGGGGGAGAGAAGGGGGTAGGGGGTAGGGGAGGGGAATAAAGAATAAGAAGAAGGAAAAAACAATTTTCTTCATTTTATATTGGTTCGTTTGAAATGTTCTCGTGGATGGTGGATGGTTGTGACATATGAAAATTAAATTATGAGACTCTAGAGAGAAACTTTATTTATGCATACACATATTTATTTATGCTCTCTCTCTCTCTCCCTCTCTCTCTCTCTTGAAAAGTTCAAAATGATACGAAAGGTGATAAGATGATGATGATGATGATGGTTATTGTTGAACCGTAAAATCTTTATATTGCGGTTAAAAAGTAAAAAAAAATTTTTTCCAAATGAAATTTTATACTAATAACACATTTGTAACGAAAAAAAAATAAAAAATAAAATTTTGAATACGTGTACGTACACGTGTATAATACATATATTATTATTATTAACGTGCCATGTTTTTTTAATAAATAAATATTTTTTTCTTAACTATAAATTATTTTAAATTTATTTTTTAAAACTATTAATAAAAAATTGAAATTTTTATTTAAACGTGTCAAAATAATAATAATAATTCGCGACCTCGACTAATAAGTTTTTTAAAATATTATTTATTTATTTTATTAATATATAATAATAATAATTTATGTGTTACTGTTCTAATGTTGTATGCATCTTATAGGATTTTGTTTATTGATTATCGATCGATCGATCGGTTATAGGAATTTTCGTTTTTTTTTCCCCCTCCCATCACGAAATTTTACGTAAATCGGTCGAAATTATTAATAAATAAATTATTTTGTTTAATTATTATTATTATCATGTTTTGTTTAAAAAATTAAAATAAAAAAAAATTTAAATAACGGAAACGTGAAATTATTACCGTAATTTAACTTAATTTAATTTTTTTTCCTTTTTTTTATTGAAATTTGAAAGACAAGGTAAAATTAAAAATTAAATTTTTTTTTTGTAATTAAAAATAAAAAATTAATTTTTTGCCCCCTCCCCTCTCTCTCTCTCTCTCACTCCCTTTCTCTCTTTCTCTTTTTCTCTCGTTAATTTTTACAATTAAAAAAATTAAACGATTATATAATTATGAACAGTTTAAATTTCGATAATAAAAAAAAAAATAATTTACGGCCCCCTTTTTCCCTCTTTCCCCCTCCCCCCGACGTCGACCACGTCTCTGTCGCAAAAAATATACAATTTTAATTTTTTCCTTTGGTTTTTGTCCTTTTCTCCCTCTCTCTCTCTCTCACTCTCAATCTTTCTTTTATTATTTTTTTGTTATGCTCTTATTCACATTTCGACTCGAATAATTTATTGATGTCTTTTTCTTTTCTTTTTTTTTTTATTTAAAAACTTTGACATTTTTTTTTTTTTTACGATTTGACAAATTTTAAAAAATTTTAAATGAAAATTATTTAATTTAAAAAAAAATAGAAAAATAATTAAAATTTTTAAAATAACAAAAATTTTACAGTCTCATCGTCGTCTTCTCACGTATAAGTCAAAATTCTAACTACGAAACCCTGCCCCCTCCTCCTCCTCCTCGTCACTTTCTTTTCTCCCTCCCCTCCCCGCCCTCCCCATTCACTAAAAAATCTGTCTCCTAAAATCTAATTTATTTATAAATTACAAAATACGATCGTTTAACAACGTGTAAACATTATTATTATTATTATTGTTATTATTATTATTATTGTTATTGTTATTGTTATTATTATTATTATTATTGTTATTGTTATTGTTATTATTATTATTATCACACGACGATAATTTGACGATCATATTATATATTACGTAATGATAAAATTTAAATTTTTTTTTTTTTACGGTAACGGTCTAATACACGGGGACTTTTATTCTGCTACCACGTCGATTTAAAAAAAAAAGGTTTTCCGTTTAAAGTTTCCGTAAGTTAATTAATTGTTTATTTTAATTAGTGTTGTTTCTTCATAGTAATAATAATAATAATAATAACATTTTATTACAAATTTCTTGATGATTTGTTTAATTTTGAAAATTTTATCAAATGATGACACACAAAAGTTAAATTCTTAGTCTTTCTCTATCTTATCGTTGCCATTTTTTTTTTTTAAATTAATAAAATTTTATTAACGCTCAGCAGTTGACGAAGTAAACCAAAAAAAAAAATTAATAAATACTTAATAATAATATTAATAATAAAATTGAAAAATAAAAATCGAAATTGTTGTTATTTATTGATATCGAATCAATAGATTTGCCTATTTATTATTATTATTATTATGTAAACT
>NW_002987279.1:84983-92937 GCF_000006295.1 Pediculus humanus corporis | reverse complement strand
ATAAATATGAAATGAAATTTATTAAAATCAAATGAATCGTCGATAACATAAATAAATAAAAAAAATTAATTAATATAAATGAAAATGAGTAAAAGGAAATAAGTAAAAAAAAATGACAAAAAGAAAAAGATAAAATTTAATTATTTATTAAAGCAGAAGAAAAAGAAAAGCAGAAGATGAAGAAAAAGAAGAAGAAGAAGGAAAAGCAGAAGAAGAAGAGTATTGATTACAAGTAAATTTTATACCCTTAAAAAATATTTAAATTTTTTTTTTTTTGGAAATTACCAAAAAAAAAAAAAAAAAAACTATAAAGAGGGAGTGGAGAGGGGAGGTAAGGGGGTAAAGAAAAGGGAAAGAAAAGGGAAAGTAAAAGGGAAAAACTTTCTACTGGGATTTTCAAAACATTAATATTATCTTTTTGAAGATTATAAATTAAATTAATTTTCTTTGATAAATAATATTATCGTTAATTTTAAATTGGCCTCAGGTTAATAATTTTCTTTAAGTAAAAAAAAAAAAAAATTTGATTTAAACTTTAACGGTTTTTTCTTTTCTTTTCTTTGTTTATATTATTATTAATTTTTATCAAGTAAAAAAAAAAAACTTCATTTGAAATATCACAAGAAAAAGGGGGAGGGGAAAAGGAACATGAATTATTCCAAAAATAAAAGTTATGTATAATTTGTAAATTTGAAATTCCCGCGTTTTATGAATAAATAAATAAACTTATTTAAAAAACAAAGGAAAAAATTTACTGTATTATTATTATTATTATTATTATTATTACTATTATTATTATTATTTTTACACCTGACGGCGTTAAATAATTAAAAATAATGATAAAATTTTTAAATATAAAAAAAAGACCCGCCCCCCGAAAAAAAAAAGAAAAATTTAAATGAAATGTAAATAAGTAAAAATTTAGATAAGTTTTTTTTTCCTTTTTTTTCCTTTTTTTTGTACAAAAAAATAAAAACCGGAAAGAAAAAGTTTTTTCATATAATTTTTTTTCGCGAAAAAAGGTAAAAAAAAGAAGGGAAAGGAAAGAAAAAAAAGGAAAGAAAGAAAAGGAAAAGAAAATTGTAGAAAATTAAATGAAATGAAAAATCTCTTAGACAAATTTCAATTTCATATTTTTTTTTTTTTATACGCCCAACTACAATGAAAAATATGAAAAATAATAACGATAATAATAATATTAATAATAATAATAATAATAATAATAATAATAATAATAATAATAATAATAATAATAATAATAATAATAATAATAATAATAATAATAAAAATGAAAATGAAAATTTTTTTTCTGCTTTTTTAACAAAAAAAAAGAAAAAAAAATATTATATGTGTGTATACATATTTTTTTTTTCTTTTTTTTTAGAAAAATAAAATCATAAAATTTACTCGGTATAAAAAAAGAAAGAAAAACCTTTTCTATATCCTTTTTTTAAACCTTTTTTTCTTCTTTTACTTCCGTTTAAAAAAAAAAAAAAAAAAAAAATAGCAATAAAAGAAAATACTTTTATAATACAATAAATTTTTTTTTTTTAAACTTACCTTTTAAAAAGAAAAATTATCGTAACCGGAAACCGGAAACGACGAGAGAGAGATGAATGATTATCACGTGATTTGACATTGATGTAAACATCATTTTATTGATTTTTAAAATTGTTTAAACAAATTTTTCCCCCCATTAGTCAATTATTGTCTTCTGCTGGAAAAGAAAAAACAAAATAAAAATTCGTAATTAGTAATTAATAAATAAATAAATTTTTTTTTTTTTTAATTTGTGTTTTATGTTTTTGAAAATAAAATGTCAAAGGTCAAATACGCATAAAATTTTTCTCCCCCCCCCAAAAAAAAAAAAAAGTTTATTTAAAAGCGGCTGGCGTGATTCCAGCAGCAGCAGCAAAAAAAAATTTTTTTACAAAAAGAAAAACTCCAGACAGATTTTCATTATGTAAAAATCGTCTGGTTTACTTATTACGAACGAAAAAAAAACCGATTGGGGGAAGGGGAGGGGAGGGGGAGCAAGTTTTCCATTTTTTTTTTTTTTAATTCTGGTTTCGGTTGTTAACCTGCCACGATATAGAGGACAAAACAAACAAACTTTTGCCAAAAAAAAAAAAAAATATTAATTTGAATAAAATTTATCGTAAATTTTCATATATGACCAAATTTCAGATTCGATAAAAAAATTTTCCTTTTTTTTTCGGGGGGTAGGAGGGGGTTTAATTGGATTTTAAATTTTTCTTGTTCGTAAAAACAAAAAAAATGTGTACGTTACAATTCAAGGTTGAATTGACCAAACCACCGAAAAAAAAGGAAAAAGCTTTTAACTTTGTTTAAATTGTTTTAAAAAAAAAAAATTCTCGTTTTACAAAAAAAACTGACCTTAAACAAAAGTAACATGAGAATATTTTTAATATATATACACTCTTATCATTATTATCATCATCATCATCATCATTATTTATATTATAAATAATTTTAAATAGAAAAACACACACACAAAAAACAAAAAATTTTTTTTGTCAAAGGGAAAAACATGTTAAAATCAATAAATGCTTTTTTTTCCCTACGGTAAAAATAAAATAATAATAATAATAATAATAGTAGTGGTAGTGGTAGTAGTTGTAGTGGCAGTTGTTGTTGTAGTGGTTGTAGTAAAATTTAATAAAAAAACTAAATGTTTAAACTAAACTAAACTATTTAATAAAAACTCGACAGAAATTCTATGATCGACAACAGGAAATTTAAAAACTGAAAAATTTTCTTTTTTTTTTTTTTCGGTTTTTCCTACCCATAAAATATTTCGCGTTTTGTTATGTTTTGTGTTGTGTTGCGTTGTGTTGTGTGTGTGCGTGCGTGTGTGCGTGTCATCCTTGTGTGCTGTCGTCTTTTAAATTAAATCAAACGAAGGAAATTCTTTAGACTTTTCATTATAAATTAACAATAAATTTTATTTTATTAAATGTTTTACTCGTGTTTTTCCATTTAAATATTTATTTATTTATATGTAGAAGAAAACTTTTTTTTTTAATATAATAATAATAATAATAATATAAAGGTTTTAAATAAATAAATAAAAAAATTAATAAACACTTATTAAAATAAATTAATATCATCGATGAGTTTAATAATAAAAACCACTCGTCGTTCCTTTTTTTTAATTGGTTATTAAAAATAAGGGATGAAAAAAAAAAAGGAAAGGGATGAAAAAGAGTAAGAAACTTTTTTAACTTTTAATAGATTTTATTATTATCACTTATAAATTAATGATAATAATAATAATGATAAATAAATAAATATTTACCGTCGTCGTCGTCATCGTCAATTTTAATATTATTAACTTTTTTTTTTTTTTTCTTATTAAATACGAGAAGAAAAGTTTATTGAATTTTTTTCTTTTATTGTTACAAAAGAGAGAGTGAGGGGGGGAGGGGAAAGAGAGAGAGAGAGAGAGAAAACGTTAACGAATTATGCTCAGGTGTTTGTTTTGAACTAAATAATACACCTGTATTTTCTTTTCTTTTTTTTTTTATTCTATATTATTATTATTATTAAAGAAAAATCCACTTTGTGTAATCCAAAATAAATGATTTAATTTTTATGTTCCCCATATTTTTATTTATTTATTTATTTATTTTGTAAATGACGTCATATTTAACCGACAAAAGTTTTGCGATTTTATAATTTCACGTGATAAAAATTTAAAAAAAAAAAATAATAATAATATCTTGTATCTTTTCGTTTATTATTTCGAAATTATTATTATTATTATTATTATTATTATTATTATTAATTTAAAATCGGGTTTTATAGTTTTATTAATGATTTATAAAACATTTTCTCTCTCTCTCTCTAATAAATTAGAAATCAAAGGGTAAAAATAATTTTTTTTTTTTTTTTTTTCCAATATTAACCCTTTCGATTCTTTCGTCTTTACTTCGTTTTCCTTTTTTTCACCTTTTCGGGCTTAATAGTGGTAGAAGTAATTCGAGTTTAGGTTTAAATTTAAGACGGGGAGGGGGGGAGGGGGGGGCGAACAAAAAAAAAAAAACAAAATTTACGTACCGATTTATGTAGTCGTTCTTAGCAATAGATCTTTCATCGGATTTTACAATAATAATGATTTTCTTCGGTCGTTTTCTTCTGAAAATTTTAAAAAAAATTACAAAGAAAAAAAATATATATACATATTCTTTTTTTTTTTTTTTTTAAAAAGTCTATTCTTCTAAATTTTTAGAATGACAAAATAATTTTAAGGGTAGACATTTTTTTCGAAGATTAGTACCAATCAATCAATATAAATTTAAAAACTTTTATTTTTTTTTTTTCTTTTTTTTTTTCCTTTTTTCCTTATTCTTTTTCTTTTCCTTCCTAATTGCCTTCCTAATGCTTTTAATGGTTAATTTCTTCTGCCAGTGATGACCGGTGGTAATGCCAGTGATGACGATAATTATTATTATGAATGAAGATGATGGTCGTGACGATGAGATTATGACTGATTACTTGCTAAGTTAATCGGATTATGGGAAAATGTTGATGACCGCTAAAATCGAATTCGGGCGGCGTGTGTGAATCTTTCTTATGACCGGTTGCCAACAATTTTAATACCACAAAATTTGTTTTGCATATTCGTATTAAATCCGTTACCTAAAATAATTCACGAATGAAAAATTAGTATTAATAATGCTAATATGGCGATAAATAATTTTCATTAAAAAAGTTATTTTTTTTTTTTTTTACTTCTTGATCTGGATTCGATAAGGATTCCATTAGACTTCTAGCTTGGTGAAAATTTTTACAGCCCCCCAAATATAAATTCGAACTGTCGGGAACTGTGTCGTATCGTAGAAGTGAAGTCATTTCTTTAAATTCCGAGTACTTGACCGGTGGAGGCGTTAATAAATTGGCAAAAGGAGCAAATCTGTGCTCGTATCTGACTTGTTCATTATCGAATTCAGGATGAACTGGAGGTATTTTACTATCTAATTTAAAAGCAATCATTGCCTGAGAAAGAAAAAGAAAAAAAACAAAAAAATGAAAGTCTTGCAGACATTTTAAACTTAGATTTACAAAGAAAAAAAAAATGTGAAGCACAACCTTATAATATCCGCCGCACATGTTTTGCAGAGCCTGATTTAATGTGATTTCTTTTCCAAAAGGTTGCGTCTTTTTTTTCTTTGGCTTATTTTTTTTAGATCCGCGACCTTTTGTATGTGGATCAGGCAAAAAATCAAGTTCAACTAAAACATTATTAGCTCTCAAAAGAGCCGAGACTAGCCAACCGTATAAAAATTCATATAAATACCTAGACACAAAAAAAAACAAAACTCTTTCATTTAATATTTTCCTTTAATTATTTTTTATCACGTTTAAAAAAAAAAAAAAAAAAATTTTAAATGAAAAAACTTGCCAAAATATATAATGATACTCGTGTACGCTGTACAATTCTAACTCTAAGCCAGAGAGTAGGTAAAGTATCATGATTCTTAACGTGTGGTAAAGTACCCAAGTTCCAAAGAAAGCTAGATGAGGCCTTGGGGAATCTGATTTGAGCGAAATACTATGTAAATAGGCATCGACTCGTTCCGCTTCATCTTGTAGAGCTGCAAAATCTTCTAGGAGATGAGCCAATTTATCTCGTTGTCTCGCCCTGTTGTGACCGCAAAGTTGAAGCAAATTTCCAAACGGCCTCGTACAATGACTTAGAAATGTATCTACATATTCTTTTGCTTGTGGATTACTAAGAAGATTTGATTTTGGCATAAGGGCAGGTGGAGCGATAAAACTTCTGGCAGCTTCACGCAAAAGATCCGAACACAAATCAGAATTAAAAACTCTATTATACTGAGTAGAATATACTTTGAAAGGAGGAAGGTAAAGCAATTGCAATATTGACCGGGAAAGAATACAAGGCCCATGACGACTAAATTCAATAAAAAAATCCTGAAAAGATATATATATATACATAGTTATTTATACACTGATGAGGGGTAATATAAGAGTAGCAATTAAAGTTGTTTAACAACTTACCAAAGCTGTATGAAAAGAAGAAAAAGTGGTAATTCTACAAACCACCTTCAGTCTATAAATTAATTCTTCGACATAGTGTAAAGCATCAATACGAGATTTGACTTTGGTATACCGCGGAAAACTTGGTAATAAAAGTCTTTGATTAATTAAAGGATCAAATCCTAACATTTGTAAATGGTCTTTGTTCTCTTGTGGCTGAATTCCTTTGTCTACAGTTTTAAGCATAATTCCTAAAGCGTCTAAACAGCTAGACAGTAGCTTTTGAGATTCCCCTGAATTCAAAGATTCTTTTTTATTAAAACTAAGCAAAACCTGATAAAAAAGGCGAAAGAATTTAATTCTTATATGCAGTGCAGATATTCCTTCTTGTTTCTGCAAGAGAAAAATAAATGTATTTATAAAATTTTTTTAAAAAAGACGATTAAGTGTAAAAATTACTTTACGCTATAAAATAATTATTCATTATTTTACTTACTTCGATTTGACTATTTTCTGATGGTTTATTCCTTAACTTCTTTTGAAGATCATCTTCTACTTCTTTTAACAAGCCTACAGCTCTAGAATCTGAAATATCCGGTTTTAATTTGTATCCATAAGTAAGCGGCTGAAAATCTTCTTCCTCGAAAACTAAAGCTTCGTTAATAAAATCTTTGATTATTTCTATGAGTTTATAGAAAAATATTGAAAAAGCTCTCATAACTTTATCTTGCACTTTATAAGGTCGATGAAAATATAAATTTGTGAACACAGTTTGTGCTAAGGAATGGCCTTCCAGCCATGAAACTAAACAAGCTAATGTTGAATCAATAATACCTATACACTCGGCTGGAGTCAAATTATCCATTTTTAAAGACCCAGACTAAAAATTTAAAAATAAAACGATTAAAGATTTCATTTTACTTACAGTATATACAACTTTTCTGTATATATGCTATTATTTAATATTACCTCAACTAATTCATCAAATGTTTTTGTGGATTTATAATCTCTATTGCACATTCCAGCATCCATTTTTGGATCCATCATCTCAATGGCAGACATGGCTTCAAAGAGGCCAAAAAGATGATCATGAAGCAGTTCACCAAGTTTAAGTTCTTTAACAGCTTCATTAAACTCTTGTGTGATATCAACCCAATTGTACATATTTGCCGTGTGTGGGGGGCATTTCAGCATGTCTTCGGACATTCTAAAAATAAGAAAAATATTATTAAATTACAATTTTTCATTAAACTAAATTGTTGGTAGAAAAAAAGATGTAGTATAAAAAAATTATGAGACAGTATATAAATAAAACCAAAGACACTATGTTTCACAACTTTTTTCTCCACGTATTATATCAATATTAAATTCAATAATTTATTTAATTTAAAACATTTTCTTATAAATTTATAAAATTTAAACGAACCTCAAAGAACAATCATATTCAAGTTCAGTTGTATCATTTAAAGCACCACTGGCAGCAGCCATTTGCAAAAAATTATATTTTCAAAGAGTTTTGAAACAATTTTAAAAACTCTTCGCGAGTAAACGCCTTTTTACAAATTCATGTTTTGTGCTCAACTTTCATATCACCTGTAACTCAAATAGTTCTTATCTCATTCAAACAAATTAAATATTACGTTTTTATTTGTTTAAATCCTTTACACAACTTATATTTTTAAAAAATTAATATAATTTTAATAATTACATTATATCTTAAATTAAAAAAACAGTCAGAAACATATATGAATAATATTATACAAATGATAGGAAGACAATGAATGAAAAATTTTTTGTTTTTATTTAGTAAAAAATTTTTTTTATAATTAAAATCAATATTACGAAATATAAAAGTTAACAATGAAACTATTGATATTAAATAAATATATATATTTATATCTATAATCATTTAAACTTGCACATTTTAAAA
>NW_002987279.1:68312-84746 GCF_000006295.1 Pediculus humanus corporis | reverse complement strand
AAAAAAAAATCTTGAGCAAATTATTCATTATGTAATTGACAATCAATCATTTAGATACCATGAATAGTTTTTTTCATGAGTTCTATAAAATAAAACCTTTAAAAAATGTTTTTAATTTTTTTTTTTTGTGTTAAAATCTGTGCGAAATTGATTTTACTGTCAAAAAATAAAAAAAAAAGCGGTGACTACAGGTTTTGAACGTACAGAAAATATAATAAATATCTTTTAAAAATCCGTTTTTTTTTTTTTTTTTTTTTGTAAAACACTCTCAACTTCTTTTTTTTTGACAAATAATAATAATAATTAAAAAAAGTAACAAATTTTTGAGTTGGCACACTTTGATATGTCATCATCATCATCATCGGCAAAAACATTATTATACAATCCCATTTCACATTCTGTAACAATTTTTTTTTTTTTTTTTTTTTTTTAAACTTTTTAAAAGGATTTAAAATCATCACGTGATTTTCACATTAGTTTGAAAAAAGGTTCGATATAAAACCACGAGGGCTGACAAAATCACGACGAAAGATGAAGCTCGTAGAAAGGAAGCAAAATTATAAATCGGACAATATGGACATTGACTGCTCCCACACACTTCGCATATATTTAAAATGTACGTCGGCAAAGAATCGAAAATGGTTTCGTTAAATCTTTCGGGAGCGTAATAATCGTAAACTCTGATGGGAAGGTATCGTGACATGTTTGCTACCGGGTACCATCTTTCAATTGTGAAATCAACGCACGTATCGTAATTATCGAGCTGTTGGAAAATTATACAAAAAAAATTATTATTATTATTTTTATAAATAAAATGAAAAAAACTTTTCGATTAATTTAATTTTAACTTACGTAATCAAAGTAAAACAAAACTTTTCTTTCCAAAAATCGTGCCCTTTGTAAATTTCTCACGCGTCGAGATAAAATATAAGCATCCAAATCCTGTTGTTGAATTATATACCCTGTCGGAATTGTCACATCGAGCACCGCCATTCCCGATCGAGCTGATTCTTCGAGATACGTCCATCTTTGACAACACCTGAAATTAATCATTTAAAAGTGTTTAGTAATAATTAAAAATTTCGCATTTGGAATGAAAAAAAAAAAAAAAATGCTATACCTGTAAGTAATGTGAGATTGATTCCTTCCGTGAAAGTTGGCTCTTGTTCTTAAATCGAAGGCTCGTACGGGGGGTTCGGTTTGAAATTTTGGTATATCAACATTATATTGAACCGTCATTTGCAAAATGGCGTAACCAGCTCCTTTGGCTTGCACTTTAACAGTACCCCATGCGCGAGGGATTTCCAACTTTTGTAACCGAGCACGATTTTGATCGTTCACTTGAAGAGTTACCACTTTACCGGGAAGAGCCGTCGCTTCTATGGTCACGGTTAAAGAAGATACCTCCCTAATTCTTTTTCTATTAGTGTATTCGATCAGAGCTTTCATTGCGACGGCAGTGTCCTAAAATAACGAAAGTTAAAGTCGTGTAAACGAATTCGAATTAAATTATTAACATAAACATTTTTTCGTACCTGAGTGGAAGCCCAACCGCCATCGGTTAACCTTTGGGCATTCAACCAATTGACGATTTCATCCATCATCCATTCTTGTCTTGCCGTGTAAACTAGCAAAGCGTAACTGGTAGCTTCTATATTACTAGAATCATACTTGTAAGGAAGCCTTGGCAAAGAGAAAACTTTTTGATTTTCTATTTTTGTCGGCGGTGGCGGCAAAGCTTCTTTTCCCCAGTAAGTGAAGCCACCTTCTGATCTGGCGTGACGAGCAAGAATACCAAAAGCTGATTCTGCAGAAGCAGATTTACTTAGCAATAACGAATAAGCAACGAGAGCTACTTCATAAGGATCTCCGCTTTCGTTAATTAATTTTAAATTTTTCTCGAGCCATTTCATTGCTTTTGTTTGAGCCAGGGAAACTCTGGATCCTAAACCCTAAAAGAAAAAGTGAAACATTATATATATATATAAAATACCTTAAATCTGTGATTTGTAATAATTATTCAATTAAACTCACCCCCGATAAATCTTTCACGGTATCCAACATAATTAGTACGTGAGCGGTTAATGTGATATTCCGGGAACCCAGGTAGTCATTGGGCCAAAATGAAGACGTGTTTGCTTTTCTGTCTGGTAACCAAGTCACTTCGTAAAATGAACCTTCGTAAGTTTGATGATCTAATACCCAGGACACGGCTTTGGAAATAACTTGAGGATCAATATAAATAAAATTTTCCCATTCGTAAAAACTCGCTTCTTGAAATATTCGAGCACAAAATGCAGTCAACCAAACACTTGGCGATGACTGATTCCTGGGAATTGAAAAAATTTTTTATAATTATTACAATTCACTAAAAAAAAAAAACCCAAAATCAAAATGTATAATAAATTACCAATCTGTTCTGAAAAAGCTGAATGAACCGTCAGGATTCATATATGACAACTGTTTTTGATAACCAACGTTCATATGGAAAAAAGATTCTTTTTCTTGGGTTTTGTTTCTTTGATTAACGTATCTCATGTACAACGTAGTGTAAAGATTGGCGGCAAAACTAAAAATATTTTGTTCCGCGCAATCCATGGGAAGGTACAGGAGAGAAGATGCGTTGACTGGCATGGTGGGAAATATCGGTCCGACAACATCTCCAACGATTGAAACATATGCTTTATTGGAGCCGAAAACATAATATCTATCTTCCGAATAAGGAATTATCGGTGTATCAGTGACATTCACGTGAAGATATTGGAAAACGTAAGCACGATTACTGAGATCTAGTAAAATAGATTGATGACGATATTGTGGAAGTCCGTCGGCCTAAGGTCAAAAAAAAAATTTTTAATTAGTAAAATTTAAAAATTTAATATTTTTTTATAATTAATAATAATAATAATAATAATAGTAAATACATACTTTCACATGCAGTCTTTTTGTAATGGTATCTCTACCGATTAAAGTGGCAGCGAACACTGTTACGTCTATGTCCCCCAATCTTGTTGGAACAATAGGGATGTATACAGTAACCGCATCCTGTTTTGGTATGTAAACAAAGAATTGATGCTCTCCAAACGAAGTTCTCGGATTGTAAGATCTGACGATACCATCTTGTTCTACGTGAACAAATTTATAATCATCCGAACCGGCTAGAATAACCGTTGCTTCCATGTCAGTTGTAAGGTAATTAAAAACGGCGACTCGAATACCAATTTGTTCCCCTTGAGAACAAGTGGTAGGCATTTCAACTTCAATAAAAAAGGGTAGTACACCAACATACTGCAAAATTAAAACGATTCACATTTAATTTGTTTCATTTTAGTGAATAAATGCGTTAAACTTAAGTTTCGGTATCCTTACTTCTATCGGTTTTTGAAGCATGCCAAAACCAACCAAATGACTCATACTAAAAGCAGAAACGATCCAGTGTGCAGGTCGCCTGGGTACAGGCAAATCAAAAATGTACCTTCCGTGAGGTCCGATATTAATATCTTCCCATAACCAGACATTTTCATATTGTCTTTGTATTCTACTAAATCTATGTTTTCTGAACAGCATTAAGTCCGTAACATTAAATGATGGACCTGTAAGCGGTAAGAGTAGATTAATTGATTTATTTTTAATTATATTTAAATGAGTAGGTCAAATTTTTCAAAATTGCATACATCCACTTTCATCGGAGCCATCTTGACAATCTTTATGACTATTACACTTAGTTGATATATGATAACAACCTCCGCTTAAACATTCCAAATAACCAAGAGAAGAGTCACAGAAATTAGAAATTCTGGATAAAGTTGCATCGCTGAATACAATTAACCCAGCATATTCAAAAGTCCGATTAACATCGATGCCAAAAGTATTTGAGGGAAAATAAACGTTGTCATCAGGATTGCCTTCGTGATTGCGCCATGAAAACTTAAAAGTTCCATTTGTATCTTCATCAAAGCGCGACATGGAATCGATAACCTGTAATTTAACATTAGTATTTGTTTTAAAATTTAAAAAAATGAAATTTGAGTTTGGGTTATTTCTGAAAAATACGTACTTTCGAATAAGTCAATTCATTTCCTGCTTGCATGGCGTAAAATGATTTATCTATACCAGAGAGAGCGACGTAAGCTCCTGGTTCACCGTAAATGGCAATCTCAACCTTTTTACCAGTTCTTGCTTTACGATTATTAATGAAAATTGTAAACTAAAAAAAAAAATAATAATAATAATAATAATAAAAAAATCCGTTGTTAAAGTAAACATTTTAAATAGGGTCGATTACTGTATATTAATCTCACATTATTTCTAGAAATTCCGTTAACCGGAAATGTCAAACTGTCAGCAGAAACATCTCCATTGAGTCCCACGTTATACACGACAACTGTGGCTTCTGGTGCCATTTCGGCACTTAAGGGTATCGCAAAAGTTCTAACGGTTGCTTTCATATTTTCTTGTCCGGTTAACAATATCATTCCCTTAGACATTAACATATAATTAAAAGTATCCATGTAATAATTAGATTGCACGTGCAAAACAAAATACTCTCCCACCTAAAAAATTTATTTCGAAATTATTAAGGTTTTCAATATTTTGCTACAATTAAAATAAAAAACCGTTACGAACCCGAGCATGTTGCGTTGAACTGGTGACTTTAATATGTCTGTTATGAGGTGAATAATGAGTCGTAAGATATGCATCAGTCCCGGCGTCCTGTCCAAGAGAATCCCGATAGAAAACTTTCAGATTTATTGAATAAATGCTATTTAAAATATCTCTGCTTATTCTGTTTTCTCCCAGCGCTGTAAATTTGAAATTTTTCTAAATAATAATAACAAATGCGAACCTTAAGGTTTAAAAATTTTTTCTTTTAAATTACTCACATAATTCAGATTTTAAATCAACATCAAGCTCCCAAACTCCGCTGTATTCACTCGACATTCTTAAATCTTCAGGAGTATCAAAATTGATAATTCTTTGTCTACCCGATTTCATTCCAACCGCGGCTTGAACTTCTAACCGACCTGCTTGCAACCTTTCTAAAGGTAGCGGTGAATTATCTTGAAAGGAGACGGCTATCTAATGTTGCAACATTAAATGAATAAACTCCGTTAACCAAAATTTATACAACGAAAATTACAAAAAATTAAATATTAAATTTCATTTGCATTTCTTACGAATAATGCAAAAGGCATCGTCGGTTTGAAAACTTGAGGTGAACCCCCCAGAACAGTGACTTTAATCGAGGAATTATATATTCTCGCAGTTGAAAATCCTTCAATAACTTCTTCTAAAAATCTTTCTCCCACTGTAGCTGTAACCATTATTTCAACTCCATCGAGTGAAATTCCACTATTGACCAATTCAGACATGGGATATTTAAAATGGTATACTCCGTTAAACTAAAATTTGAATTTTTTCCGATTTTTAACATTTAAAATATACACGTGAGTATGCACGTGGTACGAGTACATCAAATAAAAAATTTTTACTTACAAATGTCAAATAAGGCAAGTTTCCTCCGTAGTAACTGTTGTAATTATTATTTTCTTGATAGTAATAATAATTACTTTGGGGTCTGGGAAACCAAAATGGATAAGATTCATCAAATGTAAAATATTTAACGATTGGTTTAGCTCTTTGACCGTGTCCATAAGTTTTTATCGGACGAATGCTTGCTTTCAAAGTGAGATTACCCCTTACGGGAGCCCCACTCGTATAATTTGCCATAACGGTTCCGTATATATATTTATCGGATTCGAAGAAAAACGCAGGCATGGTCACATTGACTTCAAATCTAGTTTGATAATATTCTTCTACTAAAAATTTCCCTTCTTCGATTTGTCCCTGAGCTACTATTTGAATTGTCCATTCTCCGAAAACCGGTTGATCTGAAAGCTGGTAAGATAAACTTACGGTTCCTAAATTAGATTGCCTCGACAGCCATCGCCGCATTATGTGTCGGTTGGGGTTCAACATGAAAACATCAACGGAATCATCAAAAGGACGCAACTCTGTCGTAATGGGTATCGAACGAAATCTCACTAATAAAAAAAAAAAAAATTAAAGACTTTAACAATGAAAAAAATTTTTTTTTAAAATCTTTTATTTATTTATTTTTTTTTGGTTATTTTATTTTACCTGTTTGCCCTTGCATGTAAACTGGTTTGTCGGTTTGAATAAATATTGTCATCGATCTTTGAGAAAATGTTAGAGTCGTTTCATTTATAAATGCGGTGCCGCCTTGTAAGCTGTCGTACGTTCCTTCGACTCGAAGCTTATAATGACCGGGAACAATGGTTCGAGGCATTCTCAGTAATAAAGTTTCAGGGATTCCTTCTTTTACATCTTTACTATCAGCGGTCAGTTGGACTCCGTTTCTTTGAATGTTAGCTCTGACAATTAAAGGCACTGGCGCCTGCAGTACAGTAACTGCTATTCTGTAAATAGTGCCTGGCCTCACTATTTTTCCGGCTACGATAAAATACGTTCTAAAAAAAAAAAAGAAGCAAAATTAGTAAATCTTAAATCCAATAATAAAATAAAATAATTATTAATTTATTTTTAACGTATTTTTACACTTACGCTTCTCGTATGATGACGCTATTATTAAATAACGAATCTTGCTCCCAATATGTTCTTGGAGATTGACCAGGCCAATTGGAGTTTGGATTCTGATAGTAAGAATTTGCATTTTGATTAGAATTTTGCCCGTTCCAATATGGGTTTTGATAATTACTGTTTTGCCCTAAGGAATTCCCTTGCGAAAAAAATTGATAATTTTGATCTCCTTGACGTATTGAATCCTCCGGAATATTAGAAGGAAAAATTTGAGACACTCCAGAATGCAAAATCACGAAGAAAACAAAAAGTAACAACGTGCTATCTTTTACCCAATCCATTGCTGAAAAGAAAAATACCTATTGTTATGTTTTGTTAAAATAATAATTATTAGGGGGCAGGTACGGTTAAATGAATATTATTAAAAACCAATTAATTTTTAAAACAAAAACAAAAAATAACAGTTTGCATCGGCCGGGAATCGAACCCGGGCCGCCCGCGTGGCAGGCGAGCATTCTACCACTGAACCACCGATGCTTACGATGAGATGAGTATAGAGATGAGTTATACCGTTTCCATAAAATCAAGAAAAGTAGTTCAAAACAAAACTAGACGATAAGATTACTATTAAAAAAAAAAACTAAACCCATTCGAATAAAAATAAAATTATTAAATTTCTAAAATAGTATAAAAGAATAATTATTTATTTATTTAAAAATTTTCAAAAACGTGAGGGCACATCTAAGGCAAAGATTAAATTAATTTTAATTTATGGTGTAATAATTAAAATGCATTTCTGACTTTTATTTATTTATATTTTTCTCATTTAAAACTTCGTTTTTACATTTTTACGTCATGATAAATCAAAATAATATTATTTCAACTTTTTAGCTTACTGAAAACTTTAGTAAATTCTTTAACTCATAAAATAGTTCTTTAAGAAAAAAAGGTGCAAAGTCTAATTAAATTAAACAATATAGGTATTAGTAAAATGAACTTCCTATTTTGGATTCATTTTGAAATGCAATTAATTATACACAAATTCTGTGTAAAACATCTTTTTCTTGCATTCAAGAATATTTCTTATAGTACTCAATTGGTTTTTCGATTCTACTCTACGATAACACGATCAAATAATTTAAATTGACGGACATTGATAAAACAACGTAGATTGATCAGTTTAAATAGTTTTGCAGAAGAGTGAGTGTGTTAGGAATTTTAATGTAATTCAAAAAGAAATACTACCGCATTTGCTACTTTTACATGATTCCTTTTTAATTTTAGCCCTTCGTGGGATTTAGAATTACAATTCTAAAAAAAATAGTATCAATAGAAGAAAAATTAAAAAAAAAGAAAGCCCGTTGCATCGGCCGGGAATCGAACCCGGGCCGCCCGCGTGGCAGGCGAGCATTCTACCACTGAACCACCGATGCTTGTGATGAGATGAGTACGGAGATGGCTTTATACCCTCCAGATTTAAAGTACTTCTTCCTAAGTCTTTAAGGTACTTTAAGGTTTAGGCCTTAAAAAGTCGCTCTTGCAAAATTTTTTAAATTTAAAAAGTACCCCTGTAAATAAAGTTTAAATCATTTAACATTGAAAAATCAATCTTAGACTTCAATTGGTTGAAGTCTAAAGTTCTGGCAAAAATACTTCTGCAATCGTTTTTAAAATCAAATACTCGAGAAAATTTAATAATGACGAATGCCAGGGATTTAATGTTTTTATTGATTCAAATGAGAAAGATTAAAAATTTACTCAAAAAATCTAGTTTTGTACAAACAGACATTTTCATTACTTTTCCTTACAAAAATATTCAGGTTATTTATTTAAAACAAAAAGTTGAAACTGTCTTTTTAAAATATTATTATATTCTTTTAAATTTCAAACGAAACAACTCAAATAATGATAATGTAATACAAAATACTTTATCCCTTATTGTAATTGTTTTAATAAAAGGGATTTTTTGTTAAAATTAAAATCCTAAAAATCCTAATTCATTAATAATGATGTCATACTTTAATTAACAATAATGACGGTCGTTTTTTTTGGTTTTTTTTTGGTTTTTTTTTTTTTTTTTCGGTCACTCAATCGAAATGAAAAAATATTATAAATTTTTTTTTTCGAATTATCTGTTGAAGAGTAATAATATATCATGCCTATTCGTTTCACTTCCTTTGACAATTTAATTAGAATGCGAGCCAACAATTTCATATGAGGTAACCCCTCGAGTTATTTCTATCTAAATGAATTTTAACATTTTTATATTTATGGTTATTAAAAAAAAGAAAATATATTTTAACAAATAATAATAATAATAAATTATCGTTATTTCTTATGATTTTGTTTTTTTGTTTATTTTTATTAGATACATGTGAAGAAAATATAAAAATATTAAAATTCACAAAATTTGCAAAATAATTTTTGAATTGAAATTATTATTATACATATATTTGCTATATGGATAGTTTAAAAGAGCTATTTTTTTACCAACTTTAAATCTTTTAAAACTTTTACCCTGTTGGAGGGTTTAAAAATTAATTTAAAAAAAAAAAAGAGGGTTCATCCCTATTTTTTTTCGGCTTATCAGTTTGTTTTTAAAATTTAAATGAAAAGAAGAAATTGTAAATTTTTTTAATCAAACAATTTGTTTTTTTTTTTTTTTTTTTTTGAATGCCACGAGATACGTTTTTTTGAGATTTTCCAGTACCAATTTTTAATTTCTGCTAAACTTTTTGCTTTCTGGACTGCATTAAATAAACAAAAACCTTTGAATCACGAGAAATGATATAAAAATTGTAATAGCAATTTTTTGCCTAAAACTTCTTTGAAAGATTATAGTTTTTTATAGTTTCTTGTCGAGGACGCTATAGACTCATCTCTGTTACCATCTTTTCGTAAGCATCGGTGGTTCAGTGGTAGAATGCTCGCCTGCCACGCGGGCGGCCCGGGTTCGATTCCCGGCCGATGCATACCTAAATTTTTGGTAATTTTTTTAAAATAAAAATAACAAGGATGATAACAATACCTAAAGATAAATTTTAAAAGCTTCACATAAAAATGGGGAGCAAAACTAATTTTTGTAAACATTATTATTATTATTATTATTATTATTATTATTATTATTATTATTATTATTATTATTATTATTATTATTATTATTATTATTATTATTATTATTATTATTATTATTATTATTATTATTATTGTTTTGGAGAAAAGAAGTAATAAACTTATTTTCCATTTCAATAAACATCACGCAAGAGAATACAAAAAAAAAAGATAATGTATTAAAATATGGTAGTGTTTACAAATGATAAATTTTATTCCTCACACAAAAACCAATAACAAACAATACCCGGATGCTATGTCATGGTCTCATCATTTTTGTAATTTTTAATTCAGTCATAAGGTGGGGTCAAAAAATTAATAGACCATTTTCATAATTCATATTTTCCAATTTTTGTAACGGAAATAATAATTTACACCGAAAATGTGAATATACAAGTAATAACATTCTTACATTAATTTTAATTACGAGATGGGCTTATTTATTACAACCATGGGAAATATTTTTTAATACATTTTCCTTCTGCAATAGAACAACTTATTTTTTCGAAAAAAATGTACCGTAATACATCATTTTTTCAAATTTCTTTTTTAACTTGTTAAAAACTTATACTATCTTTCAAAACTTTATTTTCTTATTCAATGAATTGATGTGAATTATTATTAAAAATCTTACAAAAAGTTAAAAAAAGAAAAAAAAGTCAAAACTTATGTTTGTGTTTTTCAATCCATGTTTGTTAAGTCTTTTAGTACATACAGTTTTTTAAAACCCCTAAACAAAGTCACCCTCTAACTTTCACCCCTAAGAAAGAGAAACTCATTTGAACCCTTACACATGTATTCACAAAACAAAATTGAACGAATTTAACCATTTATCTCGGTGGAAAAAAAAATAAATGCCAAAATTATTTTAACCCAAATAAAAAAAGTGTTATGCTAAACATTGGATCTCAAAAAAAAAAAAAAAAAAAACTATCAATGATTCATTTATAAAAACTTAATTTTTTCTATTGTAATTTTATTGAACATTAATTATTTAAACCTTAAACAATAAGAAAAAGAAAAATTTGAATTTAAAATCAGGGATACAGCATAATTATATGTTTAAGGGTGTAAATTTGTTCTCAAAGCCTTAATGATGGTCAGAAAAAAATCACCTAACACAACATTTGTAACAATTTTAATTATTTCCCATTTTTTCTAATAAAAATTTATCACAATAATTTTTATAATTAATTTTTTGACCGATTTCGATTCTATTTCGACGTAATAACGTAAAATTTTTAATGTTAGATGTCCATACCTTTATATTTTATACAAATCTAAGGATTAAACAAAATTTAATGTGAATGATGTTTATTGTAAAATGAATATTAAAATTTGCCTTAAGTTAAATTTGAACTTGAAATTTTTAAGAGACATGCCCAATATTAATAATTTATTTGTATATTAACGCAATTTATTGATATTCGACATTATTTTTTTTTTGATTTTTGAAAAAAGAAATAAATAATAATCAACGATGAAATGAGAAAAAAAAATTCTTTCATGAAATTCAGTTATATGAAATTTTAACTAATAAACAAAGCCATAAATTATTATTTTCACGGCGTTAAGGAGTGGATTTTCAAAATTAATGTAAAATAATTCCTAATTAAAGTGATAAGTTTTAAATTTTTTTCGTTAGTTTTAAAAAAATTATTCACATTTATTACTAAATTAGAATCGAACTTCTTTATATTGAAAAAATTTTTTTCTTAAAAATGCCTTAAATACTCAATAAGTATAATTGATATTTTAAAACGAAATATTCTGAACTTTCAAAGCTTTGACCTATTGAATCATTATACGTTTTTGTAAAATTTATAAAAATTTATTAATCATTTTATAATTTCATCAATAAACGTGAAATAAACAACAAATTTAACAACGAGAAGTTAATTTCTTTCATTAAACTTGAACAAAACAAGTAGGTGAATGACGCCATCTTATTATTCAACAAAACTGTTACGCCCCTTGTCAGGTACATTGCAAGTAACGATAATTATTGAATATAGAGAAAAATCAATACATTGATTAAAATAAATTTTAACAGATAAAATGGCTACCAATAAATAACATAAATTTTAGTCATCATAACCTGTAAAGTAAGGTACACGCCCTGAACCTACCTGTACATTGTACGGTTCTATGAAGTTGTGCCCAGTAAATGTTTCACTTATAAACGTATATTAATACTTGTACAAAAATATTTTCACAAAATAAAGTTTTTAAATAAATAATTACTGTTGTCGTAGTACCAAAATATCATTTTGGTTACTAAAACCTTTTATAAAATAAAACCTTTTCAACTGCCTCGCACTGACCGTTGATTCAGTACTACCAACAGAGCTATATAAAATATTTCTTAATTATGCTACAGAAGCGACCCCTTTTAATATTACTTTGCACTTATTATTCTGTAAACAAAAATGGCGACGAAATTAGAGTATGTTATTCAACATGCTTTGAGAACTTTTAGGCATTCTCACAGGAAATTACCTGAGTGTTCTGTTACAGAATTAAACGAGTTAAGATCTTTAGCAAACGAAATTACAATAAGTGATATTGGTAGACTTCGAAATATCTTAAATCCCAATGAATTAAAAGAATTTATGTTCAAAAAGAAAACTTCTCTTGATTATATACCTGTATATGAAGATTACAGTATTACTGTCGGCGTGTTCTTACTAAAGCAAGGTACAAAATTACCCATTCATGACCATCCTAATATGCATGGGATAATAAAAGTTCTTCAAGGAAAATTAAAAATTACAAGTTATAGTGTAATAGATATAGAAAGTTCAATTAATGGAATATACTCATCAATGTATTACAATCATCCTCTTAAAGTAATTAAACATCCTGAAGTAATACTAACAAATGAAAATGAATGTTGTATGCTTACTCCAACTGAAAAAAATATTCATGAAGTTGAATGCATTGAAGGACCTGCTGCATTTTTAGATATTTTGTCGCCACCATATGAAGATGGAAGTTCAGAGGAACCCAGAACGTGTCATTACTTTCAAGAGCATTTGCCATCTGCACATACCGATTCTAATGAAATAGATGATTGTTTAAGGCTAGTGCAAGTTCCAAGTCCTTTTTAAATTATTATTAATTATATAAAATTTTTTTTTGTACATAAGTAAAAAGTAAGTTATATTAAAAAATTCAGAAATTACGCCTTAAAAGTTTTTAGTTTAGAAATTTAATTTAATATCGTTAGCTAGTAAAAAAAAAAAAAAATTGTATTATCAATAATTGTTTATAATTTTACATCACTTATTAAAATTTTCTTAAATAATTGTTATTTACATTGAGTAATAATAAAAAAAAAACTAAAAGTTTTTCCAATAAAAATTAGAATTTCATTCAGTAATAAAAAAAAAAAATATTTATCTTTGTTAATAAACTGCTGTTTCTTGTTTAATTTTTATATTTTTAACTTTTTAATCATTGTATTTTAAAAATTAAAAATTTCAATAAGTGATTCTATTTATATATATATTATTATTTTATGAAATGTTCAACACTTAATTGTGTATTTAATCTGCTAAAAAAAAAAAAAAAAATTTACTAATTATACATATTATCTTTACTAAACGATTGTTATGAAACATAAACTTAAAATATTAAATATTTCATTATTATGCTTATATAAAACATTCAATTATTATAATACTTTTTTTTAAAAAAAAAAAACATTTACATTTATTCTATCTATTCCTAAATCACTGTTTTATATTCTTAATCATATGATTAAAATGTATTGCATAATTTATTTATTGTTCACTATTTATTTGATCATTTTTGCAATAATTGTAAATTTAAAAATGAAAATAAATAAAAATACATAATTATTTAGATATTTTGTGTGCTTTGTAAAGACATTCATATGCTTTTAGAATTCAGAATCTTTTTTCATATATTTTTACTTTTTTTTTTAAATTTTTATTTATGAAATTTAAAATACAATTCTTTTTCAATTTATTTCCTTAAATTAGAATTAAATTTCTTTTAAAACACGTTATAAAATTTTAATTAAGAAAAAAACTTATCTTAAAAAAATAAATTTAAAAAAAAACTTTCATTTTATTTAATAAAAAAAATCTTTAAATTGCGAGGATTTAACAATAAAAAAAAAAAAAAAACTTTTATTAAAAAGAAAAAATTATATTATCGCATAATCATTATGTCTTCAGCTAATGAGGTACATTATTCTAACAAAATATATATATATATATATATTTATTATTATTTTTACTATCCTTATAAATTTTCTTTTCCTGGATAAAAAAAATACTAAAATATTATATTTTCCCGGTAATACTTTTCTAGTCCAATGACCATTTTTGACAGTACTCTATAGCATCCATTAAATATTTCGGTATTTGATTTTGATCTCCCCACGGATAAAGTTGCATTGAATTATCCAAATGTATTTCTTGCACAGTATTAACGCTAAATGATCTTGGAGGCGTTACCATTAATAACGCATGTTTATTATTATCTGAACAATTAAGAAATAAAATTTATTTTTAAAAAATTAAATTTTTCGCTGCTCCTCTAACTTTACTTAATCGCTACAAACCTGAATTTAAAATGAAACATTCGCAATTTCTATCAACGGTGAATGAAACTGAACGTTTTAATATCGTAAAATTACTTCTCGGAGTTACATTTAAATCAAAACTCATCGTTTCATTACTTAGAATAGACACTTTAAGGGCAATAAAAGACGAGCAATAAAGTTTTGGAAATATTTCAGGTATGTTCGTTAAACAATGTACGCAATCTAAACCTAAAAGTAACGACATTTACGGTTATGATAAAAATACTAATATAATAATACGAATGAACGGCAGGAATTAACCTTTGCGACTCAGGTTCGGTGGTAAGGCATAAACCGGCATAACACCTTCGAATCCCGATGGAGTATCCAAATCTTGATCTCTGTTAGAAAAACCTTGAAATAAACCATTATTGATGGCATCGGATTGAAAATTTGGATATTCATAAATTCCATTTTCATTTTTTAATTCTCTTTTCGTTTCGTGACGTTTCAAAGAATTGTCGGAAACTTCCAACCAAGATTCATTTTCGCACTCTGACGTGAAGTTATATTTCTAAAAATTTGCAAAATTTAAATAAAATAAAATTAAAACAATTAATTTTCTAACAATTTACCATTGTTGTTTGACGTTTGGCATCGTAATAGTCGTAAAGTTTTACAAGAGCGGGAGCCGGATTTCGAACGCAAGTTTCTTGAACGACTAAAAAGTCAACGCAAACTTTTTTATTTTTTAAATCTTCAAAATAAAAATTAATTTTGTCTTCGTATTCTTCCCATCTTCTAACACCTAAAATCAATAAAAATCAATTATAACAAACACAAAAATTAAGAAAAGAAAAAAAATATTTTAAAAAAAATTAACCTTTTCGAGAAACGGGTATTTCATATAAAGACGAACGATCTGGATAGTATCCAGACACCATCGAAACTTCCAAAACAGCCATATTGATCTTCTCTTTCCCCGATTTATATCTTACGCAAATATGAAATTTTGCAATTGAATATGAATCCAAATCCGAAACCGAATGAATTCTCAATTGAATTTTTAAATCGTCGTTTGGTTTTCCTTTTTTAACGTAATAACGTAACGAGGTCTAAAACAAACGCGTCGTATTATTATTATTATTATTATTTTATTTAAAAAGTAACGATCCAACGGCAATTAATTAATTTTTTTTTAGTGTACGAACTTTAACTAAAGCACATCCTTTTCCGCTGCTTTCAAAATGAATATCGGTGACAAATGGAGGCAACCTGACTTTTTGTTGTAACATTTTATTCGGATGAGAAATATTAAATGAGTATCTTTTATCAGATGCCGAAACATTTACTCTCAACGAATCATATTCATTTGTACGTGGAAGAGTGGCTGAAAATTTAGAAATTGCTTCCAAAGCCAAAACCGTATCCTAAAAAGTATACTACACATGTTTAAAAAATTTTCTTTAAAACGTTTTAATTATTTATTTAAATTTCGTACTTGACTCGAAACAAATCCGCCATATTGATTTTGATGTTGAATCAACCATCGAATGGCATCAGATGCTGCTGCTAGAAAATGAGGTCCACCTAATTTTACTAGAGTGAGAATTCCGTAACTTGTGGTTTCTATGGCCGATTCAATCGTACCTTGACACAAAAAAATTAAAAAAATAAATTTTTTCAAAAGCAATTTTCAAAAGAATGGAAATAAACTAAAAAGAAATTTACCGTCGGCTTCCCACCACAATAATCCATACGTTCTCTTAGCTTCTTTTAATAATTCGAACATAAGCGTTTGTGATTCTCTATATTCTCCAGCTAAAATCAATGCGTAGGACAATAAGACATCGCCGTACAAGCCCAAAGATTCTTGATTGGGTTTTAAGCAAAAAATTGTATTTTTTACTATTGGGCTATCCTTTGAAATTCCAGCTTCGATAAGAGAAATTAATATATATGCCGATAATGATTTTGATGAATCTTCCTCTATTAGTTTTTCCTTTAGATAATCAAATTAATGAAATATCATTTCAAGAAAAATTTTTTATATTTACTTTATGAAATAAATAAAACTTATTATTATTACCTGCAATTTCTTATGATAAATTTTTCCCACCATGGGAAAACATCCATTTTCCAATTGACGTTTTATAATCCACGATACTGATGAATTCAAATTAGTTTCGTCCACGTAAATGTATTTT
>NW_002987279.1:36620-67978 GCF_000006295.1 Pediculus humanus corporis | reverse complement strand
AGTGATTAATATTCTACAAGAAGTTAAAAAAATTAAATTTTAATTATCTTGTTGTAAAAAATAATACATATAATAATAATAATAATAATAATAAAATACAATTACTTTTAAAGTTGGCCCTAAAATATCTCCCGATACAAACGCATCAACCGAAACGGAACTTTCGACAATTTCCGGCGGAACTCTAATCGTCCAATCAATTTTATCATAAAAATTTGAACTTTCCCCGCAAATAAATCCAGACTTATTTTCTTCCATTAAAATTCCTTCGTGTTTTACCATCGTTTTTTTTATCACCACATCGCTGGAAAAATTTAAATTGTGATAATAAAAAATTTTACTTATTCGAGTTATTAAGATGAGGAGTTCCTTAATCAAAAACCTTTTTGAAAAATTAACTTTGTTACAGTTTCCTTTAAAATGTAAATCTATTTCTCCTTTAACTGCTATTTCCGCTTCTCCCAATTTGACCGCTTCCAATACGAATCGATGAACTATTTTTGTTTTAGCTTTGATGCAGTAAAAAGCAACTTCGTCAGACTTTGAATTGAAATTTGCCGTAGAAATATACTTTATTTTTATCTAAAAAAAAAAAAAATCTTATCAATATAATTAATTAACAAACAGGAAAAATTTTTTAATTTAAAAAAAAAAAAAACAAGAGTTTACTGGCAGTTCGGTAGATTCGTAATTGAAAACGGAAACAAACATGTGAAATATTTCTCTTTTATGCAATGTATGAGGAATAAAAAAGTGAAGAAAAAAAGGTTGATATGTAGTCAATCTCGAATGTTCGGCAATTCCTAAACCTTTTTCCGATGACAGACAAATTGTATTGGTTAGCCATTCGGTGACGGTGTGTGGAACCTTATAGTCTAATTTTGCTATTCCGGAAGAACTGAAATTTAAAATTTTATATTTTCCTGTAGATTTTTTCTTTTAAAAAAAAAGAAGCCAAATTTAAATTCGGTTCCGATCAAATAAATAATTCCGTAAATATCTTCTTACTCTATATTTATTAAATCCCATATCCAAGTTTCCGGGAAAAAAGTTCTCAGTTCGTAAGCGTAAGGGGATTCCCTTTTATTTGATTCTACCGCGTCTGGAAATTCTTCAGCTTTGAATAATGTTATATTCTCAACCTTATTATCTAAAAAAAAATTTTTTCAATTACGATGTAATAAAAGAACAATGAGAAAAAATTTTTTTTTAAAAATGACATTTACCAAAAACACCCATTCCAGAGTTTTTGGTCGTTACGTTAGCCTGTGAATCTTGGTTTCTGAACGCACACGGTCTAGTTTCTAACTTTAGATCGGTGATGACCAATGCTCCAAAATCCTGGTAAAACGAACCAAGTCAAGGACCTGATCAAAAATTTGGGAATTTATGACTAGAAATATATTGTTGTTTTTAAAAAAAAACTCATCTGATATTCACTGTTTATCTTTTATCTTAAATGAAATTCTCTTAAATAAATATAAAAATGAAGAAATAATAATAATAATAATAAAAACAAATCACATTTAATGTAAATTACATAAAAATTAAAATTTTTTTCTCGTCAAAAAAAAA
This sequence comes from Pediculus humanus corporis, assembly GCF_000006295.1. Lineage (NCBI taxonomy): Eukaryota > Metazoa > Arthropoda > Insecta > Psocodea > Pediculidae > Pediculus > Pediculus humanus. The sequence continues at coordinate 66,403 of NW_002987279.1, read as the reverse complement.
AAAAAAAAAATCAAAAACTTTTTTTTTTACCTTAAAAGCTTGAAGGGAATCAACAAATCGAGAATCCAGAGGCTTCGGTTCGGATAAAGCTTCCATTTTCCCATCAATAAATTGATTATTCATTTCTAAAAGTTTTTTTTTTTTTTTTTTTAATGTGAAATTAATTATTTATTTAAAAAATTACAATTGCGTACCTTTATTTTGTTGGCAATGTTCGCTCGTGGTTTCGGTGAGAAAATCAGGTTTGTTTGCAAATTTTTCCAATTCTTTAAAAACTTTATCGGAATTTACTTCGTTCAAATTTGAAAACATGTGAACACTTTTATCGGTTATCGAAAGAGCGCAAATTGAATTTTGAAAAGTTTCTATTTGAAAATTATTATTTGATCCGGGAGAAGTAACACCTTTACTCCATTTTGTTTTAACCTGAAAATAAATAAATAATTTTTTTTATTATTAAATAAATTATTTTCCAAAGTATCAAAAAAAGAGTGGAAAATTTATTTAATATAATTCTTACGCGATTCGGTAAACATTTTTCAACGGGTATTAAAAATGTATCGGCTACTACTTCTCCATCTTTTGTTATGAAATATATTATTACATTAGCATAAGGAGACATTAAAGAAGATATAAATATTTCAAATTCGAATTGTTTAACATTTTTTAAATTTCCTTCATTTAAAATACTAATTCCTTCTTCAACTTCATATAATTTTGCATCAGCAGAAAACTTATCAAGAGTTCCTGCAGACAAAATAACACCTCTAGATTTAACCTGAAAAAAAAAAAATTAAGGTTCAATAATACACGCAACTATAATGCCTTGATTCTAAGGAAAATAAATTGACCAATAACTTACCAAATAATGAAATTTCACATCGTTATCGGATGAAGTATATAAAACTTTAAATTTTCCATTCTGGTTACACGTGAACTTGTCCGTTGTAAGTTTTTCTATTTGTAAATAACTTCCGGATGGTGAGTACCAAGGAACCAAACTCAATTTTGTTTCTTCCACTTTTGTCAATAAATTATCTTTAGAATTTCGTACCTAAATATAATTTTTTATGTGTTAATTTTAATTGTTGTGTCACGTGAAAAACTAATAGAAAAAGAAAATACATACTTTTATTGAAATTCTAAAATTTTTTTCATCTGAAATATTTATAGGAGAAATAAGAAATTTTGATGTCCCGTTTTTTAAAAATAATTCTTTGCAATTGATTATTTCGTTTGAATCCAAGCAGACGATTAATTGTTCTCGACTTAGTGATGCCATTTTCATCATGACCTGAAATATATTCACATATATATATTTTATCTTAATTTGTTGTATTCTCAATTATTACTAAAACATACCTTTCCAGTAAATGGTAATCCTGGTTTGAATTTTTTCTTTACCGTATCCAAAGAAAATTCAGGATAATTACTAAATTTAGAATTTCTTATATTTATTTTCGAAAAAGCTTTTCCTCTTAAATAAGTTCCATCTTCGGTTACGGTTGCATTTATTATAAGACTGTGAGCAAAATTTGAAGGATTCTTTAAAGAAATTTCATGTTGCAAGCAGCCATCAACACCCAGCCTCAGGTTTTGTGTAACGGAAGATGCTTTTTCTTGACAATAATAAGAAAAGGTACACTTTATGAAATATTGGAGAATGACATTGCCGTGTACAGGCTCACCAAAATGATACCTTTAATAATTATTTAATTTCCAATTAAAAACGAAATTAATTATTTTAAAAAAAAAAAAATTAAACGTATTAAAATCTTACTTGGCGCAAATGGTTAAATTAGCCGTGTTCGTTATATATTCCGGAGATTTAATCAAAACCGAAAATTTAGGTAAAATGTAATTTTCGACGAAAAAATTTTTTACAATGACGTCACTATTTTTTTTTTTCATTTTTATGGACCATTTTCCGAAAATCGGTTCTTTAGAGAGTTGAAACGTTTTATTTATGATTCCTTTACTGTTGAATTCATTCAACCATTGCGTCAAATGAATCCCACTGGGATTTTCAATCCATATTTTATCGATCTGAAAACAATTATTTATTTATATATTTAATTATTTGGGCTTTTTTTTTTAAATTTCAATACATTTTTCAATTACTTACCGGGTCGTTATCTGGTTTCAAATCAGATTTTAAAGTAAATATTCTAAATTGAACAAGTTGACCGCCGTTATAAAGAGGCTTATCCGTTTGGATAAACGTAATATCCGGATTCGTTTCAATCGAAATATGTTGCACATAATTAATATTTAAATCACCTTCTGTTTTTAAACGAACTGTCAACTGCAAACGTCCTTTTTTTACTTTTGTACGAGGCATAGAAATTTTAAAACATTTTCCATCTGTAAAAAAAAATTTGTTTTAATGAACACATTATTAATTAATTGAAAAAAAAAAAAAAAAAAAGAAAAAAATTAATAATGGGATAATTGAAGTACTTTTCTTGAAGGCAAACTAGAAATTTAGTTGTTTTCATTATAAATTACACGAATACTAATTTTTATAAATAAATTCTTACTGAATTGAAAAAATAAAAAAAATAATAATAATAATTATGTTCAATTAAAATTGAGATTATAAATTAATAAATTTTCATTTTTAACCTATAAAATTTAAAAAAAATATAAAATATACGTAAATGATGAGATTTACCATAATCAAATTCTGTTATTTTTTCAACAGCCAACGCAATTTCTATATCTTCTTTCAACTGTAGTATTGCAACTTTAACTTCCGCAACGTTAACATCATTTTTAAATGAGATACAAACATTTTCATCGTGTCCAGATAAAAATATTTTAGGTGCAGTAAAAATAAATCCTCTGAAATTTATATTTTTACAAAAATTTTCAAGTTTACACAAGTAGATGTATATTTTAAAGAATGAATTTTTTAATATTAATTACCCATAGACAACTGACGTCCAAGTTTGGCAAAGTATAAAAAGTTTTAAAAATCCTAATTTGTTCATTTTTTAATACACAAAATTTTTTTTAAAAAATTAATTTTATGCAACAAATTTTTACAAACTGTCTTTTAATAATAATTATCGATTGATGAAAAAACGAACTTTGACATTTTTTTATCGTCAATCTATTTATTATTATTATTATTATTAATCAATTGTGAAAATAAAATCCAATTCATTGAGGTCAATCAAATAATTTTTTTTTTTTTTATAATATCTTCCTAAAAATATAATATTCCTAAATAATTAATATTAATATTATATTTTTTTTATTTACTCAAATATAAATTTTTTGAAAATACTGAAAAGTTTTTTTTAATAATATTTTAACAAATAAAAAATAATTTTATAATAAATAAAAAAAAAATTATAAATAAAAAATTCAAACCTAATATTGTGTAGATCTTTATTTAATCAAATAATTATTGTATCAGTCCAATAACAATAGGTCAAAGTGTATAAATATAATTTGTTCTTGAATACACTCGTCCTGATTTTTTTTTTTTAATGATCCATCCGTAAAATAATTTATAAATATAAAAAAATAAAAAAATATTTTATTAACACACACAGAATAATATTTGTAACTAACGCAAAGATGAAGCAAGAGAGGAAATGTGTAATTACGATGATGATGATGATGATGATGAATTAAATGATTATTATATATAGACCATGCATAATTGTGCAACTTACCTCAGCCTAAAATTATTTCTCTAATTGAAAAAACTCAAATTAATCTGGAAATAAAAAATAAGTTTAAAAAATTTTTTTAAAAAATGCAAAAAAAAAAAATATTCACTGCCTTTAAGTCTTAAATGCTAATGTCCAGAGGTCGTTTTTTTTTTTTTTTTAAATTAACGATTTATCTCGTTAAGAGCATGACCGTGACCTTCCATGCCTTACAACCTCATAATTTAAAAAAAAAAAAAAACAAAAATCTTCGAGTTTTCATTTTCTCATCTAGGTAGATAATACTAAACAGGAAGATTTTCCAACTCGTTCTTTGTAAATATAGATGCAGGTGTAAATGTATATTTGAAGGGCGTTAAAATGTAGTTTTTACCTGTTTTTGTAAAACAACAACAAAAAATTTAATCGATTAAAAATTTTTATACAAAAATTGATTTACACAAACTTTATTAACTTGAAAATTATTCAATAAAATTCTATACAAATATTTTTAACTCTTTACAAATAATAATAACTCACCAGCGTGTTTCAAATAACGTTTACACGTATATTAACTTTCAAATTAAAAAAAAATAAAAATAAATGAAAACAATAAAATTAAATTTAAAATTTACCTTAAAACTCCAGATGATTTATGAATGAATTCATATTCAAATAAATTTTAAAAAATTATAATACTATATTAAAAAAAATACTGATTTTTAAAATTTTTCAACTTCATTCGAACAATTTATGCAGATATTAAAAAACTTTAAATTCTAAATTAAAAATCATTTTTCAATTAGAAAAATATTAATAATAATAATAATAGAAAAAATAAAACTTTTTTTTCCCAAAATCTTGCTTTATGGACTTATTGGCAAAGGTCAAAACTATGACTCAATATTATTTTCTTTTTTATTTGTTGGCCGTTTCTTTTTAAAACAATAATTAAAAAATGCACATTATCTGCATACTGTTTAATAATAATTATTTATTTAATTAGTTTTCAAAATCTTTTAACCTAAAAATATATAAAATAATAATAAATTAATAAACTTAATTTTGATAAATAAATAAATTAGGACTTATTATTTATAAAAAAAAATTAAAAAAACCTGGAATGAAATGCCGGAGTAAATAACAGCCTTTTCCCCGTTGATTTATATATTTCTCTTTTGACTATTTCTCTTGGAATATGTTCTGGAGGTGGTATTATTGATATTAAATACGTTACAAATTCTTCGGGAAAATCAATAAGAAGAAAACAAATTAATCTGGATAACTGTAATTCAAATTTTTTTTTTTTTTTTTATTAGTATTTTAAAATCACAGGTACTCCATTCGTTATTATTAGAATCATTATTATAATCATTGACGATTAAAAACGATTGAAAATACCATTTATTCCTTTAATTTTATATACATAAACATTATAATCCTACCCTTAAATATTCATCTAGACCTTGATCAGATTGATATATGTGTAACAATTGAATAATAGTTCTGGGTATTTCTAAATTGTCTCTGTAGTAGTTCTTTAAAATAACCAAGAAAGACACAAAACCTTCCAAATCTTCTTTTGTAGGAATGGCTCCTTTCACAACTAAAAATTAAAATTTTTAAAATTATTCTTCAATACAATTAATTACAATATAAATTAACAATGTTAATTATTAATATTACAATAAACCTGCCAACAAGTACGGTTTAAAAATTAAAAAAAAAAAAAAAAAAATTGTCTACAAAATATTTCTTAATATTTTTTTTTATGGGATAAAAAAAAAAAAGAAAAGAAAAACATCTGTTTTTAAGAGGTTTAATCTTTTTTTCAAATATGTGTATATAAGGGCTCCAGATGATTATTGAAAATTTAGTTTAATTCCACTCTGCAAAATGTTAACTTACTGTGATGGCAGTTTGATAAAGTGCTTAATTTTCATTGTTTTTTTGTGCCAAGTTTTTTCAGCCTCAAATATTGACAAAAATGAGGAAACAATCAAAAAAATATTTGGTGGTAAGCAATTATTTAATTTTTTTTTTATTAATCTAAATTAAATATTACCTTTTATTTGATACTGCTTTGAATTATTCATTATTAAATATTCACTATTTTATTTTTTTTTTTTTTTTATTTGTATCACAAAAACTCTTCAACAACGTTTTTCATTTATTCGCCTTAGTATAAAAAATTTATATTAATTTTAAAATCTCTATTCTTTTTTTTTAAAACTTTTTAATGAAAAATAGAATATTGAGTACAGTTGAAATTTCATTCGCTCCTTATTAAAAAAAAAAAAAGGAACTGATTTTTTTTTGTATTCATTAACTGTAAAATTTTATGAATAAAATTGTAAGAAAATGGCAATTTTAACGTTTTTTCTTTCAGAAACGAAACGCGATCTACCTTCAGGAAATGGTATGGTCGCTGTGCCTTTAACAAAATCATCGTATTTTAATCCTTTTTTTGATTATCCCTTTTTTCCCAAATCTAGTGTCAACAACGTTTTTGCCAAGCCTTCAGATTTTTCCTTAACGCGAACTGGTAAACCCACTTTTTCATCATCAAGAGAAATGTTTCTAAATGGGGTTGAACCCGTTGATACTTTTTTTAAAACGAAAAAAGAAAAATTTTTGAATAATTTATCAAATGCTTATGGAAGTCCTGCAGGAGGAATGTATGAAATTTTTAAGAGAAGCGCTTTGTCAGATGATTCATCTACCGAAACACCAATTTTGGACTCATCGTATTTTATTAAAAAAAAATATGATTTTATGAAAACTTTATTCAAAACTCTAAATGCTACAGCTAGTCCTGAAACGGATAAAACACAGGAAACCGGGGATTTAACGCCTGTAACTACTAAACCTACAATTGTTCCTCCAGATTTTTGGTTTCCTTTTGTTAAGCTACCCAAGACTCCAAAACCTCCTAAACCAACGAAACCACCTAAAGCCAAAAAAGTACTAAAAGATATGTTGGATACTCTTCTTTTGCAATCTTTATTAAGTGATTTGGAAAGTAACATGAAAGATACGACTTTGAGCAAACGTAGTATACTTGATTCTGAACCAAGTAATAAATTAGTTAATAAAAAAACTAAATCTAAAAGTAAAACATCAGAAGTTTCTTCTGAAAAATCATACGATTGTATTGATAAGTTGATAAAAATTTTAAATAGTACTACAGATGACAGTTTTTTCACTGATTTAACGACGACTGTTTCACCAACGAGTAAATCAAAGTTGAAAGAAATGGATTATGTTGCAAAACTAGATGAATTTTTTGATTTTTTGATAAAAGCTTTTAATGAAACGGCAGAGGCTCAAAAATACGCAGATAAATCCGGAAAAAGTAAAAGTAGTACGGGGAAAAAATTCAAAAGATCAACTTTTCTTGACGAGTTACTTCATAGAGTTTCAACACCAGCCCCGACAACTGTAAAACCAACGGAATATTTAGAAAAAACAAATTTTGATGACGTAAAAGAATTTATTGTAGAATGTTGTTGTAGTTTTGATAAAGGGAAATTTCCCGAATCCGAAAAACCTACCAGATCGATATTATTTAATCCATTAGGGTTTAATTACATGATCCCGCAGTATCTCTATGCTGCCAAAATGAATATGTACTTAGACAAACTTACCGATGCCTTAAATGCCGCGAATTCTAATAGCAAACCAGACGTGGCTTCAGATTTCGATAAGAGAAGCTCGGATTTCGTACCAGAAAGCTTAGCAAAATTTTCTTTCAAAGAGGAAGCCATTGATATGGTTATTAATGAATTAAGCGACCTAAAAAACAGTATGATTGTAGCTTTTACTGATGCAATTAAAGCTCAAAAAGATGCAATGTCATCAACCCTACCTTATTATGGCCCTACTGGTAAAACTTTTAAAAAACCATGGGGCCCTAAACCCATGCCAACAGTAGATCCTGTAGCACCTGTTCAAAAACAAATTGATGTTTTAAGTGAAATTTTTGATAAATTAGTTAAAGTAGAAAAGATTTTAATTTTCACGAATGAGCCTGAAAATAATTCTAAATTGTTAAGTAATTTAACTGAAATTTTTAATTCACCTTCACCTTCAAACATGGCTCATCAATTTAAAATTTCACCGACTGAACCCACGGAAAATCCAAATAATCCAGCCTTCTTTTTATCTAAAACTAGAGAATATTTGCAAAATTTGTACGGCGTTAAAAATGATACATAAATTATGAGTAAATTATTAAAACTTAATAAAATGGAGAAGAAAAAAAAATGCTAAAATTAATTTTAGTTTGATTTATACTGATTATATTTACTTAAAGTTTAAATTTTTATACTTGTACCCAATAATTTTGTGCAAATCGTTTATATTTCACAATAAAATAAACTAATAATTGTTTATAATTATTTAATAATTAAACAATTTCGTTATAAAAGCCTAAATTTTCTTACCTTAAAATAATTTCAAAAACGTCAATGAATAATTTTGCATTAGTTTTGAGGGATATCCTGCATCAACAGGATTGTGATGATCTGAACACAATTCTTTGCTTGCTGGGTATCTGTCGAGGCTAAAACTACGCTTTTTTTCAATAAAAAAAATACTTTTAAGTTAACACGAAATGGAAAATAATTTTAAAAAATTTTTACAGTGCCTGCTTAACTACGTTATAGCGGAGGCTGCGACAACTTGAAATAAATATGGATAACACCTAAATATAAAAAAAAAAAGTTTTCGCTTAGCGATGTAAAAGATTTTGAATGACTTTTTAAATTTATTTTCATTATGAGCAAGTCATGGAAATATTTTTTGTTTTTACTGTGGCTCTCGTATCTTTTTATTTGCGGCATACTTTTATTTACAAGGGGATTTCTTTTAAATCGGCAAACCTTGCTTCAAAAATCAACATGTATTGAAAATTTAGATTGTAGTAGATTTCAAAAGTTATCAAGGGAAGCTCCTTCTCTTGAAAACACTCAGCTGTATTTAGAATGTATGGATAAAAATCAGCTAAAATTACGAGAAAACACAAAAAAACAATGTACAGAATCCAGTAAAAAAGTTGTTCTTCTCATCATAGATGCTTTAAGATATGACTTTGCTCAATATAATAGTTCTATAAATAATGATAATTTACTACCTTTTCAAAACCGTTTAACAATTATCAATGAGTTACTAACCACTTTGCCAAACAATTCACTTTTGTATAAATTCATTGCAAATCCACCTACAACGACCATGCAACGATTGAAGGGTCTCACCACAGGAAGCCTTCCAACATTTATAGATATAGGTTCAAATTTTGCGACTCCGGAAATTAATGAAGACAATATAATAGATCAACTTTTAGACCAGAACAAAAATGTGATTTTTATGGGTGATGATACATGGACTTCTCTTTATCCTGGAAGATTTAAAAGGCAATATCCCTATCCATCTTTTAATGTTTGGGACTTGGATACAGTAGATACTGGAATTATGAATCATTTAAAACCTGAACTACAAGAAAAGGACTGGAGTTTACTTATCGCTCATTTCTTAGGAGTTGACCATTGTGGGCACAAATACGGACCCTACCACTCAGAAATGACTAGAAAATTAAAGCAAATGAATGAAGTAATTAAGTAAGTATTAGCCAAAATTAGTAAAACATTAATAAAATAATAAAAAACTTAAGTAATACATATTTATATTTTATTATTTCAGAAGTGTTGTTGACACCATAGATGAAAATACAATATTATTTGTTATTGGTGATCATGGAATGACTTCCAGTGGAGATCATGGAGGAGAGAGTAGTGACGAAGTTACATCTGCTTTGTTTGTTTATTCACCATTGCCTTTTCTTTCAAAAAATCATGAACTAGAAACAGAATCAGTTTATCAAGTTGATCTTGTTCCAACTCTAGCTGCAACTCTAGGTTTTGCTATGCCTTTTTCTAATTTAGGAAAAGTAATTTTATCAGCTTTACCCAGTGATTTTCAATTAAGTGAACAGTCATCCGAATCAGAAATCCAATATGCTCTGAATATTTTATCCATAAACATTGAACAAATTATGCTTTATGTTAATACTTATTCTACTCAAATACATCCTTTTTCTAAAGGAAAAATTTCAAATTTACTAGAAAAATTTCATTCATTAAAATCAAAACTAAGCACAGTAAACAATTATAAAAGTTTTAAAGTTTATCATAAATCAGTCATAGAATTTCTTAATTTTGTAAGAGAATTATGTGAGGAAGTGTGGGTGCAATTTGATTCCTTTTCCATGTCTAGAGGACTTGTTTTAACATTTTTACTGGTAGCATTCACATTTTTTATTGTTGAAGGAATTCCTTGCACTCACTTTAATGCTGTACTTGATGGATATTTTTTATGGTTTGCCTACGGCTCAGCATTTTCATGTGTAATAATGAGTACAGTTTTACAATATTTTAAAACAGTAGATGATATGTTTCTATTGACTTATGTTTCTACTTTAAGTATATCAATGTTAATAATGGCTGTTGTGGTGGTACAAAATTGGGATGAAATCACAATGCTGTGGTTTAATACCTACAGAAATCGGGATTGGTTGAACATTTTCACTAGATTTATACATCTTTGTTCGTTACTTTTAATGTTTTCAAACAGTTTTGTTGTAGAAGAAGGAACTGTTTTGTTGTTCATGCTAAACACAGTAGTTTGGCTTATTGTTTTTAACATAAGTGTGCAAGCCACTGAAAATGCTAAAAACAAAACTGAAAAAAATTACTGGTTTTCAAAAATTATAAATCATCCAAAATTCAAACCATTAATTTTAATTTTAATTTTTACTCTTTTGCTGAAAGTGTCACAAAGTTATTGGAGGTAATAATAATAATAATTTCTATTGTTTATTAAATAATTTTTTTCTTAATTTTGAATTTTTTATTGTTAAATTTTTAATTGTTTTCACTATTATATATAATATAAATTATTTTTTTAGATGTCGAGAAGAACAGAAATGGTGTATTGTAGCCACAGATAGTATTAGATCAGCATTTAAATCGGGAAATGGAAATTTTGGTGCTCTTACAACATTAATCGTCTTGGCACTTTTTGTTTCAATAATTCGAATTTGGCTGAGGAGTTGTGGAAACTTAGTTGGATTTTCAATCACAATTATTTTGGTTCGATATGCTCCTAGTGTTATTGTAGTTTGTTTAGGCGGTTTCTGGGTGTTGCTGGGATTGCCAAAAGAGGCTAGAAGCAAAATTATTGTTCCTTGGCAACTTCAAATATTACCATGGACGGTATTCGCTCTTATAGGGATAACTATTTTCTTCTTGTTCCTGCAACCAATATGTGTGTATGTCTTAGAAAACAAATCAGATGTATTATCTGTTTATGGGAATGAAAATATTATACCACAAATTTTTCATCAGGTAACAAATACTTGTATAAGATAAATAATAAACTTTTAACGAAAACATAAAAATCTTTTTTTAAAATTTTTTTAGGTAAAAAAAGTTTTTCATAATTCAGACGATTCTGAAGGTAGTAGTACTACTAAAAATAAAACGACATTAGTATATGGCTTGGCGACAGCTTACAGCTCTGTGTTTGTGGTATTAGGAGAATTTATATCATTATTTATCATGCTACTATTAGGAGATACTTTAGCATGTTCAGTGGTTTTAATGTTTGCTGTCATAGGAGTATTACTTACAATTTTAGCATATTCTCGTCTTGAGGGTGCTTTAATTTCAAGTGAGTTAAAATTTACAAATGAGATTAATATATTTTTTTTGAATTGTTTATGAATGATTGTAATTTACATTTCAGATCAATTGTTTCATGTACCTTGGTCTTACGTATTAAGTTGGGGATTAATGTCATCTTATTTTTTTTATGGAACCGGTCATCAACCAACATTTTCTGGTATATATTGGAATGCAGCTTTCATTGGTACGAATGGTCAGTTTTCATCTAATATTATACCTGGACTATTAGTTGGTAAATTTTATTTTTTTTTTTAATAAGGCATTCATATAAAATTTAATTTTTAAAATTAAATCTGGTTTTTAGATTTGAAAATTTTCTAATTAATCGGTTTGATCTTTTTTCAGGTGTTAATACATTTAGTTCATATATTATCAGTGGTCTATTACTTCCATCGATATTGATAGCACCTTTTACTTTATCTGTAATGTTACCAAAATGGTACAGGTCATCGATGCGTTTTTTAGGTAAAGATATTAGAAAAAGAGGAAAAATGGAATTCATTGAAGGAGACATTTGTTTACACGACAGAAAAGATTTGACTCAGTATGCACTATTAAAACTTTCAACCAAGTATATATTATTTCACGGAACACGAGTAAGTGTTTGATTATTTTTTTTTGTTAAATTTAATTTGTACATTAAAATGCTCGTCTAAGGCTTTTCTCATTTCAATATTTTTAGATTTTTTCATGCATGTTAGCAGCAGCAGTTCATTGCAGGCACTTGATGGTATGGATGGTTTTTACACCAAAATTTATTTTCGAGGGAATTAGTTTCATTGTGTCATTAGCTTCTGTACTTTTAGGATATTTATTTTTTATTAGAATATCATCAAAATTAGATCATCTCGTTAATTCATTGTTAAAAAAATATGAAAATTAATATTTGTATTTTTTACATTTGTAATTAATAGTATTTATAATTAAAACCAACACTGTATGTAATTAATAGATCTTTAAATTATTTTTTAGTTATGTGTACATTTAAAAAAAAAAAAGTTTATTTTCATTTCTTCCTTTAAAAAATTTTTTAAAAATGATTTAATTTCATTTGATCAACTTAGTACTATCTTAAAATATAATTTTAAATACTTAAAACTTAATTTGTTAAAAATTAATTTACAATAGTAATTGAAGAAAAATCAACAAACAAAATTAAATCTTTTAATAATTTAAAATTTGGCGCTACTCCTGCACGCACTAGTAGTAGGTAATCAACACAACTGTAATCCATAATAGTAAATCATACACTTGTTATTATTATGGTAATATATTAATATTATTAAGAAAAAAACGAGTTTATCAAAAATTGTTTTTATAAAAAACAACAATGTCGTATCCTATGAAAGGGAATTTTCGTGTTAAAAAAATTTGGAATAATTTTAATAATCGCCAAGCAAAAATTTTTCAGAAGTTAATGGTTAAAGACAAAACTAAAGGGTTTGTTTGTTTTTTTTTACTATTTTCTTATTTTTAAATTTTTGTCAATAAAATTGACTTTTAAATTATTTTTTTTTACAACAGTTTGAACTCACTTAATTTTATCTTTTAAAAAATATTTGAATAATTAACATTTAATACATTATTTTATAGGTTAAAAAATGTTAACAATTCTAACCAATCAGTTAAAATTGGTAATTTATCAATGGAAGATTCTAAAATACCTTCAAAAAGAGTATCTGTATTAAACAAAACTTTTATGCAAAATATTAGTGCCATAATGACAAGTGGAAATCACTCGTCAAAACTGTTAGGTTTAGGAATAGAAATAACTAAGGTAAGTTAAAAAAAAATCTTAATTGTGAAAAAATTTAAACTATTTATATATAAATAACTTTGTTTTAAAATTTACAGGTTCAAATAAGTAATAATTTTAAATTTGCTTCTATATATTGGACTTCACCGAAAAAAAATCATGAAATTACAGCGACAATTTTAGAAAATGCAGCTAACGAGTTAACACATGAAATAGTTGCCTCGAGAATTATGGGAAAATGCCCTAAAATTCAATTTGTGAGAGACACTTATTTTGAAAATATGATGAATGTCAATACTATATTAGATAATTTAAAAATAAATGAAACCATAGAAAACACTGCTGAGGTTAAGGCAGTAAAATCGGTATGTATTCAACCTGATTTCATATTTACAAAACATCTTAAAAGTTTTGTTATTGTTTAATACTATAAAACTACTACTTTCATTTCGAATCAAAAATTGTTTAACTTAATTAATTGCAATGAGGGTTTTACATTAAATTCAGTATTAAAATATCGAGAAGAAAAAAGACATTCATAAATTTTTAATACCATTCTTTTATTTTAGCCTCCTGCCGAGTTTCCTAAAATGAGACATAATGTGTTAGGTCTTGACCATGCAGCATACACCCAAAGAATTCAAGCGATAAGTATTAGAAAAAAATTTACTTCTAGGGAGTTGAATGATGATAATAATAATAATATTGAAAAATTGAAAAAAATTGATAAATTAATACCATTCAACAAACAAATTTATGAAAAATTTTATAAAAATAACACTATTTGGCAGAAAAAACTAAATAAAAGAAGAAACAATTTAGAAATAACTGAAAAAATTAATGATAGTAATAATTGTGATTATGATTATGATTATGATTATGATGAAGATAATAATTTCGATGAAAATTTTAATGATTTTCATGAAAATAAATAAAGTGTTATTTATATATGTAGTGTAATACAGCATTTCAGTTTTTGATGACACCAAAAATTATTTTAATTTCATTTGATGAGTTGCATAGTAAACTTTTATTTTATTTAAAAAAAAAAAAAACTGTATTAAAGTATAACTTGTTAAGTATAAAAGAACAAAATCAAAAAATTAAATGTATTTGCATCGGCCGGGAATCGAACCCGGGCCGCCCGCGTGGCAGGCGAGCATTCTACCACTGAACCACCGATGCTTACATATACGTGATTGCGAAAAACACTTGACCACTTTTTATTTTCTATTAATTAAAAATTTATTTATTACTTTTTAAAAAAAATTACTTATATTTATTTCATTTTTTCTTTTCCTTTAAAATCCCTTTAATTACTTTTAAAAAATTATATATTGTAAATAAAATAAATTATTTTAAAAGTGTTATAAATTTTATTGCAGTAACTACCATTCATTTTTTTTGTATCCTAATCTAAATTTTTCACCATTTTTTTGAGACCTAAAAATTAATTTTTTAATAAATTTTTAACGAGTTCTATTTATATTAATCAACAATAATTTTTTTACTTTGTTCAGAAAACAAAAAAAATAAATTTTAAAAATTGTGTGCTGTCAGGATGGAAAAAAAATTATAATCTAAACTTAATAATCGCAACAATACAAAAAACTTATTAAAGCAAATATATTTTATTATAAAAAACAAAAAAATTAATAATAAAATCTAATTATTCTATTTAAAAAAAATTTGGCATCACAATAGTTTTTTTTAAATGAAAAACAAATAATTTTTTCATTATTAAATTTAATTATCGTCCTAATTAAAAAATATTCTAGCATGCTAATTTTAAATAAAACAAAATAAAATAACAATATTATTATTTTTTTGTACTTTTACAATAAAATTAACCGAAAAAAAAAAAACAAAAACAAAACTATAAATAATTAGCATTTCAATTAAAGGTTACTTTAGCTTTAATAACCTTTTTTTTTTCTTCCATGCATTATTAAAATTTAAGAAAAAAATAACTAGTAAAAAATAAAAATTAGTCAAAATTATAATTAATCACAACCCATCAAATTGATAACTTTTTTTATATATAAAATTGTCATTATAAAAAAAATAATAATGTAATACAGGAACAAATAAACCATGGAACATTACCATTCTTCATCTTCGAAAGCTTCTTCTTTGGCACTTCCAAGATTATTCTATCAAAAAAAATTTATTTATGTAAACAAAAATTACTTTAGAATTACTTAAAAAAAAAAAAAAATTAAAATAAAAATAATTACTCTGTAGTCACTTCCACCAAAATTCGATGTACCGAATCCAATCTCGGTTTCTTTAAATTCAAGAAGAAAATCAGGTATTTCTTGACCGGCTTGACTCAAAATTTTTACCAGAGCTGGGGCTAAATGAGAATCGCATAAAGGATCGTAAAAACTTGTTGCAAGACCTCTGTTACCCACTCTACCTGTTCTACCTATTCTATGCACGTATTCATCAATTGTTTTCGGTAAGTCAAAATTCACAACGTGAGCAACATTTTTGATATCTGTAAAAAATTTCCAATCATAATAAAATTAAAATACAAAAAAAAAAAAAATATTGATTTTTATCAACATCTTGTTATTTATACCCAATCCTCTTGCTGCTACACTCGTAGCAACTAAAATATCCATTTTTCCAGTTTTAAAATCTCTTAAAGCTTCTTCTCTTTCTCTTTGGTCTCTGTCACCGTGAATGGAAGTAGCCGGAAAATTTTTTTCACACAGAAACGTGGCTATAAAATCAGTTGTTCGCTTTTGTTCAACAAAAACTAAACATTTCGAACTTCCATTCGATTCCAATAACTCAATAAGTTTATTTCTTTTTTGAAATTTCGAAACGGAAAAAAATTTTTGTACAACATCTGAACATGCTCCCCCAACAATTCCAACTACTACGAATAAATAATTATTAAGAAATGTTTTGGCTAAGTGTTGAACTTCACTAGGAAATGTCGCTGAAAACATTAATGTTTGTCTCTGGCTCTGAAATAAAATAAAATAAAATTAAATTAAATTAAAGGGTTTTTGGTTTTTTTTTTAATGTATGCATTTCAACTCACTGATGATTTCATTGTAGGATGATTGATCATTTTTTTTATTTCTGAAATAAATCCCATATCCAACATTCTATCCGCTTCATCAAGAATTAAAAATTCAGTCATGGAAAAGTCAATTATACCTCGCTGAACAAAATCAAGCAATCGACCAGGAGTGGCTACTAAAATATTGCAACCATTCTAAAATTAAAATTACTTATATTAATTTATAACTTATAAAAAAAATGGCTTAAAAGTTTTAATTTTAAATAATATTACTTTTATTTTTTCAACTTGATGAAAAACAGCTGTTCCTCCATAAGTTAAAGCAACTTTTAAAAAAGTTCCTCTGGAAAATTTTCTGGCTTCTTCAAAAATTTGAATAGTTAATTCCCTCGTGGGAGTCATTATAATTACTTCAGGTGTGCAAAAGGAACTTTTTGACATGATTTGATTTTTTTCTAATAGTTTGTTTATAATAGGAATTAAAAATGCTGCCTAAAATATTTAAAGCACTTTATCACATAATTATGATGAATTTCTACACAAATAAATTTTTTTATGGCAAACCTACCGTTTTTCCAGATCCCGTTTGAGCGCATCCCATCAAGTCTCTACCACTCATTATTATCGGAATGCAATGCTTCTGAATTGGAGTAGGTTTGTGGTATTGACATTTATTTATTAGATTAATCAAAGTCGAACATAATCCAGCTTCGTTGAAAGAGTTAATGGATTTAGGAGGATTTTTCCCAGAGACTTTTACTTCAATGTCATCATACTTTTCAAAATTAATTCCGGATGATATATGATTTCCAAATATTTCATTATCATCTTCAGTAGGATCATCAGGAATGTATGTAGATTTGGGTTTAATTAACTTATTTTTCTCTTTGTCTGGTTTAAAACCTGCAAATATTGAAAATTTATTGAAATGAGTACTAAGCATTACATAATCTAAATTTGCTTATAATTTTTTATTAATGTATATATAAAGCTCTTACTATCTTGATTACTAGTTTTAAAATTATAAAAATTCTCTTCTTCGTCATGATCAAACTTATTACTATTAGAAGTAAAATTATCTTGACTTTTCTTTCCAACTTTGGCCTGAAATTGTTTGTGAGCATTTTTAGTTATAAATCCACGACCCCTACCACCGAAAACTTTGCCAGTTTCTTCAATAGCTGAATATTCATTATCCCAATCTTCCATTCCTAATGAAATAAATTTTTAATATAAAATTTATAAATTTAAAGTAGAAAATAATTTAGATAGTAAAGCAACATATCTAATTCACTCAAAAAAATTTTAAATGCTTTTAAACGAACTGACATAATAGTTGTTCAATTTAAAAACCGAATTTAAACTACTTGTCTATCTTTAAAAATAGTTTTCGTAACATGAATAATAATGTTTAATTGAAAAATTTAATCATTATGTAAAGTAAATATCAGCAGTAAAATATTAACAAGCAGTAAGAAGAAGTACATAGCCATTTTTCAACAAAGTTACAAAAAGGATCAATCGTAAGTAGTTAGTAACTTAATATAATATATGCTTAAAGTATTTTTAAGACAATTTTTAAATTTGGCTTGCTAGTCTAAACATGTTGAAAGAATCCAAAAGCCTTCCTTATTTTATTTATTATTACCATTAATTAAATTTAAAATAAATAACCTAATGCAGTATTAGCTTCCCACAGTTCAATAATTTTAATATTTTCAAAATGAGCATTTTTTATGTCAATAATTAATTAGAAGAAAATGAAATAATTTATTGTAAGAAAAATTATATGACAATCTGAAATCAGATAAGTTTAAGCGTAACTTTTTCCACGTGAATATTTTAAAATAATCTACACGATTGAAATTTGTAA
This sequence comes from Pediculus humanus corporis, assembly GCF_000006295.1. Lineage (NCBI taxonomy): Eukaryota > Metazoa > Arthropoda > Insecta > Psocodea > Pediculidae > Pediculus > Pediculus humanus. Next base: position 48,333 of record NW_002987279.1, on the reverse strand, counting down.
TAAATAAACGATGACATTAGTTAAATTTTAAATTAAATAATTACCTTTGTTGTATTTTGAAGATTGACAAAAAATTTGAATGCCAAACCTTTTGTTTCAATTTTAATTAAGGTGGGTTTCTTTAATTATGACGCTTTCAACGATTTTCTTGACAGTTAATAATACAAAAAAGAAGTAGATGGCAGTAATAATTGCCACTTCCGGAATATTTGCAACAAAAAAAAAAAAAAACAGGTCGTACAAAATAAAATTATATTTTTTCCTTTCCCGTTGTAAAGTAAAAAAAAAAAATATTTTCTAATTGGAAATTTGAAAAAAAATTTAAAATTAATGAGATTAAAAAACTTTTAACATCCTAGAAAAAATCACGGTTTTAGAAAATACCTTTAAAAAAATTATTTCAAAAGAAAAATGAGGTTATGAATGTAATAAAGAATATAAAAAAAAGGTATAAAAAGAAATCGTTATAGAAATATAAACACTTTTAATGATTAATGTTAATGAAAAGGTATAATTTTAAAATATTTCAATAAAAGTTAATTTTTTTTTACATCTCAAAAAAAAAAGGTTTTTTAAATGAGGGTCGATATTAAGGATTTGCTAATATTTAAAATAATAAAAAATATTTTTAAACCTACTTTATTTTTAAATAACAAAACTTGCTCATTTGGATGAAATAAAAGCCTAGCAAGTAGTGTTTAATCAAAAAAAATTTCCACCATTTTACACAAATAATTGTAATAATAATAATAATAATTTATAAGATGTAAAAAAGACTGCTGTATATTGTAAATTATCTTTTCAAAATATTGTTTAAATTATCTTGTAATTCCCTTTCCTTTCTTGCTTGTGTTTGTACAATGAAAAAGTAATAATTACTTAATACACTCTAGTTTTGTTTGTTACATTATCAGTCACACATTTATATTAATTATCCAGAAAATGAGCCAATAAAATCTGTAACAATTTTCTTAAGTTTAGCATCTACGGCCTCTGAAATTTTATTTTCCTTTGCAATGGTATCCAGTAAATCCTTGTGAGAAGATCTAAATAAAAACATAAGAAATTATTAAGCAAAATCAACAATTTTTAATAAATCAACATGAAAACTCAATAATTTTTTTTAATAGTACTTGCACACTTACTTTACGTGGGCCAAAAATTCTTTTTCAAAAGCAGTAATTTTTGAGGGGTCAAGTTTGTCAAGGTGACCTCTGACACCGCAGTAAATAACTGCAACTTGTTCTTCAATAGCCATAGGAACTAAAAGGAAAATAATAAGAAAATGAATATTTAAACAAGCTGACACGAGATTAACAATTTTTTTGTTTTAATGCATACCGTATTGTCCTTGTTTAAGCAATTCAGTAAGACGAACACCTCGATTCAATAGTTGTTGTGTAGCAGCGTCCAAGTCAGAACCGAATTGGGCAAAGGCAGCTACTTCACGATATTGAGCCAATTCAAGCTTCATTGATCCAGCCACCTAAACAAAAAAAAAAAAAAAAAGAAAAAATTTATTTCATTTCAATAATAGTTAGGAACTGAGTAAAATTTAGATAATAAAATAAATGTCTGACCTGTTTCATGGCTTTGGTTTGGGCAGCAGAACCTACTCGAGATACGGATAAACCTACGTTAATAGCAGGTCGAATACCCTTATAAAACAATTCGGTTTCCAAGAAAATTTGACCGTCAGTGATGGAAATTACATTAGTTGGAATGTAAGCAGACACATCACCAGCCTAAAAATTTTTAAAACAATATGTATAAAAGTTTTAAGAGGTTTAAAAATTACAATAATTTTAAAAATACTTACTTGGGTTTCAATTACTGGAAGGGCCGTTAATGAACCGCCTCCGTGAGCTTCACTCATTTTGGCTGCTCTTTCCAATAAACGAGAGTGAAGGTAAAATACATCTCCAGGATAGGCTTCTCTACCGGGAGGTCGTCGAAGCAACAGGGACATCTATAAAGTAAATAACTCTTTAATAAAGCACGGCATAAAGAAATTTTTTTTTTTTTAATAACTATTAGATGAGAGAACTATATATCATATAACTATTTTAAACTTACCAGTATTCAGGAAATAAAAAGTTAGAAAGTTAAGTAGTTTACTTAAGAAAAATTATTATTCTTTACCTGACGGTAAGCTACGGCTTGTTTTGATAAATCGTCATATATAATAAGAGCGTGTCTTCCACTATCCCTGAAGAATTCACCCATGGCACATCCTGAGTATGGAGCTAAATATTGCAAAGGTGCTGCATCAGATGCAGTAGCTGATACAATAATTGTGTAATTCATTGAACCACTGTCAGTAAGACGTTTTACAATCTGAGCAACAGTCGATCTTTTTTGACCGATTGCAACATAAATACAGTACAATTTTTTTTTCTCATCTCCTCCTGCGTTGAAACGCTGCTGATTGATAATTGTATCAATTGCAAGAGCAGTTTTACTGAAAAATGAATATTTTAAACATACCTCATTTATTCCTCCAGGTTTTCTGATGGCGAAACAGAGATCAGGTAAACAAAGGAAGGTAAGAGAAAAAGCAAGAGGCAAGGTTTTCATTAAAGAATTTAGAGGAAACAGTATGAAATACCTGTCTATAAGCAACTGCCTGTTTAGAAAGGTCATCAAATATTATAAGTGCATGCTTTTTATTATCACGAAAATATTCTCCTACAGCACAACCTGTATATGGGGCTAAATATTGTAGAGGAGCTGAATCTGAAGCTGTTGCAGATACAATAACTGTATATTTATCAGCACCACTATCAGTTAATCTTTTAACTATTTGAGCAACAGTAGATCTTTTTTGACCAATTGCAACATATATACAATATAATTTTAGATTTTCATCTTTCCCATCATTAAAACGTTTCTGGTTTATAATGGCATCAATAGCCACAGAGGTTTTACTAAAAAGGAATAAAGGAAAAGGTTTAGGTTAGGTAAAGGGTGTATTTTATAGAAATTAAGGCATAAATAGAATTTAAATTACAATTTAAAAAAAATAATGAAATTTAAAAAAATAAATTAAGCAACTTACCCTGTCTGTCTGTCACCAATTATAAGTTCTCTTTGACCTCTGCCAATAGGTACTAATGAATCCACAGCCTTGATACCAGTTTGCATAGGTTCTTTAACAGAAACTCTGGGAATAATACCAGGGGCTTTTATACCCACTCTAGCTCTGGCCTTAGTATTGATAGCTCCTTTTCCGTCAATAGCATTACCCAAAGCATCAACAACTCTGCCCAATAAAGCTTCTCCTACTGGTACATCAACAATAGCTCCAGTACGTTTCACAATGTCTCCTTCTTTGATAAGTTTGTCATTTCCAAAAACTACCACTCCTACGTTATCAGGTTCTAAATTCAATGCCATACCCTATGATAAAATTTTAAAGTAATATTTAAATTAAATTTAAAATTTAGTAAAAAAAAAAAAAAAAGAGGTAAAATTCTCACCTTGAGGCCAGATGAAAATTCCACCATCTCATCGGCCTGAATATTGTTAAGACCGTAAACACGAGCAATACCATCTCCAATACTGACTACTCTGCCGGTTTCTTCCAAATCAACTTTAGTAGATGCTCCTAAAATTTTTTCTTCAAGAATAGATGAAATTTCTGCGGCTCTTCTGCTGCATGAAATATGGAGTTTTCTGTTACCAACTTGAATTGCAGGAATTGATACATTAGACACCTGTAGCAGAATTAATTTAAAAAATAATTATAACTTTACATTAATAACTAATGTTTCAATTAAGAAGAAATAGAATTTAAATTTATTATCAAAATGGTTTCGTGGTAAGCTTGATGTTGGTATTAGAGCGCACCACATTAAGGAAAAATCAATTATAATTTTCAAACATTTTATATCTATAACAAAAAAAAATTACCTGTGAAAAAGTTAATGGCAAAGTTTTTGCCAAAGATGTGGCAAAACGTAATGATAATAAAGACATTATTAATGTCTGTGTGCCTGGGCAATGATACTAGAACAGACGAGAAGAAATAATACCCACAATTCTCTTCTGCTGAAAAAATTTTAGCACCGGAACTTACGGAAACAATAAAAAAATTTTTTTATAAATTTTTTTTTTTTGCTTAAAAAAGAATAAGTATATAATCAAAAATAAATTGTTTCTATAATTTTTTGAATTATTTAATTAATTATTATTTATAAAATTTATTTTAAATTATTTATATTATGTAAGAAAAAGCTTTTATTTTGCCTCAAGTATTTAGAGGAAATTGTAGGTCATGTGATTATTCCCTCTATTTTAAATATTATACGTAATTTTTAAATGTTTAGGAAAAAAAAAATGAACCTATTTATAAGTACGTAAATTTTTTTTAAAAATTATTTATCTTATATCTGAATGTTTTAATATGAAAATTATCTTGGAATTTACCACAGCTAAATTTCTAACATTCATTTAAATAAAGTGGTAGCCTTATTAAAACTTGCTTATAGCAAATATAAAACTTTTAATTTGTAAGTATAATAATTTAAAAATACCAATTTTTGTGTGCAAAAATCGTAAAATAGAAAAGGTAAAAAAACTGTTTAAATTTTAAAAACTTAAATTTATTTATCTTATAAAAGAGACGTACAGAAGAAATTTATTATTTTTAACGGAGCAATTTGAAGTCTATTTAAAAACCGTTTTAATTCTTTCAATGTAAGAACTGGAAAAAGATGTATAAATTTGACTGATTCATCCTAAACGGAAATTCATATTTTGTGAGGGTTTAAAATATTTTTCAACAGAAAAAATGAATTTTTGTCCGTTTGCAAGGAATAAATAAAGACTTATAAAATAACTTATTTTTATGAAGAAAAGTACTTATAAAAAACCTTAGCATAATTCTTAGATGATTTTTTTTAGTGAAAATTTTTATGTTAGAAATGACGCAAGAAGCCATTCTTCTTAATGATTATGTCATTAGTACAGAATTATTAAAAAAAATATATTTTACTGCCCACTTTGTGCTGCTGCTTGTGCAGCTTTTTTCTTAGCTTCTTCTTCGGCCTGCTCTTTTTCATAAGCACTTATTAAAGCTTCTACTTCTTTTGCAGGTAAAATTCTTATTTCTGTCTTTTTAGAAGATTCATTGTGCACTAATGTCGCCATTTCTACTTTTTCAGGAGTTAGTTTTGCCATGTCTAAAGTTTTACTTAATACTTTAATTGCAAGGGCTTGAGCATCCTTTAGAGTAGTTTCATTTTCTTTATATTCTTGTTTTAAATTTGATACTGCAGCCTGAAAAAATTGAAAATTTAATAATTATTCTGATAAAACTGTTTAACGAAAATTTTTAACTTGAAAAACTATGGCATTTTTATTTTTCTTACAGCACTGTTATTTCCTATGCAGGTAGCTTTCCAACCTCCATAGTTACCACTAGGATCTGATTGATATAATTGATAACCATAATACTTGTCCCATCCCATGTACAGTATAGAAACACCAAAAGGTCTTTTTCCACCATATTGTGTGTAGGCCTGTTTTACGTCACAAAGCCAAGATACCAACTGTTCACATGGGATTGATTCTCCATACTGCAGCAGATATCTCTGGGCTATCATTCTCAATTCTCCAGTTAAAACATTAGCATCTGATGTGATTCCAGCCACACTACAAACCATATTTCTAAAATCAAAAAAAAAAAAAAAACAACATGTTAACTATCTTGTATAAATTTTAACAAAAGTAAAAATTATGAATAAATCTGTAATTTTTTGTAATTCAAATTTAAAAAAAAAGAAATCTAATAAAATGTATTTTTTAAAATCAAATCAGAGTAAAGTGAACTGTAATTGGTAGAATAAACTCACTCATTCAACTGATAAATTTTTTCAGAGAAAACTACTTCATCAAGTAATTTATTAATATTCCTTTTTTCTGCAGCCAGTAATATACCATCCTTAGCTAAAATACCTAAACAAGTTCCTGCATGACTAATGGCTTCCATAGCATATTCCACCTGATACAATCTACCCTCAGGAGAAAATATAGTAGTTCTGGTATCATAACGTCGAGCCTACAGTAAAAAATTTTGATAGTTAAAAAGAAAATATAACGATAACGTACATATTATTTGTTTAATTTTAAATCAATAAGTTATTATTACAGTTTTAAATTGTTCAAAATAATAATTTGAAAAAATTAATATATTTGTAAACATTTACTATTTTTTTCTTTGAAGGTTAGAGTCGGCATTTTAATATTAAAAAATTACTATTAAATAATAACTGTTTATAATTAATAAATAAGGTCTAAAATTTATTTTAAAAGTCAAAAACTTACCATAACGGATAAAATGAACTAAATTGAAATAATTTAAGTGTTCAATGGGATGACAAACAATATTTCAACGTTGTCTTTTATAGAACTTGAAATTCACGAAACATTAAAGAATTAAAAAGTCATAGAGTAACAAAAGTATTTTTGCTTATCATTATTGTGTACTTGTCACTAATTTTAAAATTACTAATTTTTTTTTTTACTGATATTTGATAAAATTTATTTATTTAATAAATTTGTTTCTTTAAATTATTATTTATTTGAATTTACTATTCGGAATTAAAATAATTTAAAAAATATACATTTCATTAATGCTAAGTTAATAATTAAACTTAATGGCGAATTGTAAGTTTAATAGCCTTAATATTCTAGAAAATAATTCATTAGAAAAATACATTGAATCAACTGAAATATTAATAAGAATAGCTAATAATGTTTTAAAAGAGCCATTAAACCCTAAATTTAGATCTATATCATTTAGCAGTAATACTTTTACAAAAAAGTTACTGCCAGCTAATGGAGCCGTTGAATGTTTGCAAGAAATGGGTTTTCAGAAGGTAAAATTGTAATTATTATTAGTTAATTTTTTTTTTTTTTTTGGGAAAAATATTCATTTTGAAAAATTAAAAAATTATTTTTAGGATAAAGATAATTTAGTACTTAATCATCAAACATCTTTAGATTCAATTAAATACATTCATGATGAGCTAATCAAAAGACGAGAACAAAAAATCGTAACCAAAAACTCTGATAAAAGCACAGAAAATAAACACAAAGAAGAAAAATTTGATAAAATTTCAAAAATAGAAAAAGATTTAATTGCCTTGCAAAATCAAACTTCTAATTCATATCTAAAAAAAATTTTATTTTGGTGTTTTCGAATTTTAAAATATGAAAACCATAGTTTTAAAAAAAAAGCTTTAAGCTTGATTCCAATTACAGAATTAAATTTACAAGTTATGAAAAATGTAAGAAATATTCAAAAAGAACATAAAAAAAATCAAACTGATGACCAAAATATTGATTGTCAGGAATTATTACTTAGAGAGTTATGTAATTGGTTTAATAATGAATTTTTTACATGGGTTGATACTCCTCAGTGTTCTTATTGTGGTTTTATTGAAACAGTATACGAAGGAACAAGTTATGAAGTTATACCAGGAGCTGACAGAGTTGAAGTAAATATTTTTAAAAAATGTCATTTTTTTTATGTTACTGAAATTAAAGTACTGACTATTTTTATTGTTATTTTCAGAAATATAAATGCCACAAATGCAATGAAATCAATTTATTTCCTAGGTTTAACGATCCGTGGAAGCTTTTAGAAACGAGAAAAGGAAGATGTGGAGAATGGGCTAATAGCTTTTGTTCTTTTTGTAGAGCTTTAGGTTGGGATTCACGATTAGTTTTCGATGAAACTGATCATGTTTGGGTTGAAGTTTATTCCATGACTCAATTAAGATGGATACATTGTGATCCTTGCGAAAATGTAGTCGATACTCCTTTGATGTATGAATGTGGTTGGAAAAAAAAACTATCTTATGTAATAGCATACTCCATAGATGACATACAAGATGTCACTTGGAGATATTCATCTAATCATGCTAAAGTTTTAAAGAACAGAAATAAATGTTCTGAAGACGCTTTAGTTAATTTTATTATTAAAATAAGAAATACTTTGTTGAATCATGTATCGACGTCTAGAAAAAATTATGTACTCAAAAGGTGTAGATTTTTTTTTTTTTAATTATTTAAATCATAATAAAAATTACATTGTTTAAAAATGTAAAAAAATTTTTTTCTTTTTTAATTTTAGAACAGCTTTAGAATTAGTGGAATTAATGAAAGAAAATACTGCCAGTGAGTCTGAAGAAAAAGGTAGAATATCTGGTTCGTTAAATTGGAGACTTTCTAGAGGGGAAACATCAAATGATGAATTAAATTTTAAACCTTTTGTATGGAAAATTGATGAGAAGGATAAAGAAAATGGAAAATTTGAATTAGTTTACATTACTTCAAAGGATATTTACATTAAGCATTCCGAAGAGGTGTTAAAAACATGGAAATCCGGAGTTTATAAATTAAACTCTGTATTTAAAAAAGATGAGAAAAATTGGAAAATGAGTTATCTTGCTCATTTAGGTCGGTTATTAATTTTTATACAATAAAATCAAGTTTTTTCTGTATATAATAATAATTTTCATTACAATTTATTTTAGAGGGAACTGAAAAAGGTACGGTATCCTGGAAATTTGAAACCGGAGAGGATTATTCAATAGGTAACATTAATTTAAAATTAGTGAGTCAGATTTACGAAAAGGGAATTGTTGTTAGTAAATTACAAACCGATACTACGAGTGTCATTATTCCAAATGGTACGAATTAATAAATTTTTATTAGTGGAATGAATAAGTTTTTAAAAATCTAAATTTATTTCAATTTTTTTTTTTAAAAATAATTTCAGATTCGAAAATGTTATCTACCGATGCCTTTTCTGGTTGTAAATCAGTCGAATTAATCGTAGAATTATGCGGAGTGAATTTCTGGCAACATGCACAAATATTAAGGCAATCATTCTTTGCCGAAGACTCAACACTCCATATTGTTATTTCATTAATTAAAAATTAAATATTTTTTAAACGCGTAATATTAAAATAATTTGAAAAAATTGTTATTTGCATTTTTTCAATAATTCAATACATATGTTATTTCGTATTTATTAAAATAAAATAAAAGCAAAAAAAAAATTAAAATTATTTTATTTTATTTTTTTTTTTTTATCAAAAACGATTTTAATATTTATTAAAAAATTTTATATTATTATAGATATGAATTTACTGTATTTAACAACAACTAAATAATTTTTTATATAACATTTTTTTACATATAACTTTTTTTTACAAAAAAAAAAAAACAAAATAAGTAAAAATAAAATAAAATTATTTGAGTATACATATAAAATTTTAAATATAAATAAAGAATTTTTTTTTTTTTTTAATTAAAATTTATTACCACACAAAAAAGTATGAGTAGATAAATTTACTGTCTTTGGTAATATATAAATATATATATATATATATATATATTAAGTGTAAAAAAAAAAAAAAAAAAAATCGTTGTTTTTTCTTAGTAATTAATGGTATTATTATTATTTTCTTTTTAATTATTTGACTTTATCTCTCCGAATCAACTAAAGTAATGATATGTGCCACAATTTAAAAAAAAATTGGAAGTCCTACGAAGTTTTGTACTGAACCACATTTGAAAATCATAAATCTACAGAAGGGGGGGGAAAAAAAAAAAAGAATAAAAATTTTAGTTTTCATCTCAAATATCACATTTTTATCAAATTAATCGGGTATCAATGTTGGTACCAGCGGAAATCAATGACGTTGATAGTAGGCTATCCTTGATTTAAACCGGGACCGTGTAATTCAATGAAACTTTCTAATGATTTAGGAACTTGTCCCTGATATGCCAAATCATAATTTTTGACTACTCTAGCAGCCATACACTTTAAACTAATTTTAGATTGAGTTTGTAAAATTATTGAAGCTACGCCTGAAACAAAAAATTTTTTTTAATAATAAAATTCTTTTGTAAATATTTTAACAAGGGTTAAAAGAAAATTAGTTACCGGTCGTGGCAGCGTCAAAAGGTGTTTTTCCAGAAGAGTTTACTGTATCCATATGCGCTCCCGCCTCTATTAAACGTATAATAATCGAGTGCAACGTCATAAAATCGCTGCATAACAAAAAATATATTAGTGTGAATTCTTGTATTAGAAAAATCTTTGCCATCGTTACGCTCTTTAAATCAAAGTTTTCAATTTATAATATTATGTCATTGAAAGCGAAAATAATTATTTTTTACTCGAGTAAAAACAAAATTGTGTTTTACCTAACTGGCTTTTGGTAACTGACAATTATATGTAATGGTGTGTTTCTTTCATTATCCATTGAATTAACATCGGCACCGCAGCGCATAAGTAAACGGGCCACGTCCGCACAAGGAAACTTACATACATGATTTGTGTGAAAATCATCCACGGGAGTTTGAAAATTCACAGAAAGATGAAGAAGGGATTGCCCCTCACGAGTCGTTACGTTCAACTTGTTTAACTTGTATAACAATTGATGTATTTCAAATTTTTCTAATTTGCTTATATTTTTTTTCATTAATTTAGTCACTATTACGAGAATATATAAAACGGAGTATATATTGTTTTCCATATCCTCCTGAAATTTAATAATTTGTATCAAAATTCCTTTTATAATGGTTTTTTTGATTTTAACCCTCATTTTTATTTAATTAAAATAAAATTTAAAATTTAAAAAAAAAAAAATTACCATCATATCTTCATTGTAATTTTTAGGATTTGAATTTTTAACTTTTTCTTGATTTCTTTCTAATTCTGTAACGGCGGCTGCCAAAACTGATTTAACGTAATTAAATGAAATACCGACACCGGCGTGAAGCATTTGTGAAAAAACCTGAAAGATAATAATTGAGTATTTTTTTTTTTTTTTTAAATTAACGTCAAACGGGGTTAATTATTAATAAAACCTAAAACAAACCTGAGCAAACCTAAGTAAATCTTTTGTTACGGTAACTTGATTCAATTGTTTAAGATTCAAAGCGTGAAACCACAATTCGATACATCTATCAAATCTGGCATCATCGGCAAATACGGCTCCCCTAAATATTACAGGATTGGGAATTTCCGGATTAAGTCGTCCAAGTATTCTTTCCCATATTGTCAATGATTCCATGTGGAGAGCGTTTTGATTTCTTTTTATGGCTTCTAAATCTTGAAGAGTTTGACATTCTATACAGTTTTCGTAAGCTGGAATCGGTGGACATCTAGGCTTTCGAATAATATCATTCGGATCACTGTACCTTTAAGAAAAAAAAAAGAAAATTTTTTCTCAATACTATCAAAATAAAAGCTTTTAAATTAATCCCATTGTAATCTTTACCTCATTTCCATAGCAATGTGAAGATAAAAATATGCTTTTTGCAGACAATAATTATCTTTATCATTTGCGAATGATGCTCCTAAAAGTTCTAAAGCTTCTATTTTTTCCTGTTTTGTAATGTTTGGAAGAGATATTAAATATTCTACAACTTCAGCCTTGGTAGCAACCGCGGCAGCGGTTAATGGAGTCATATCTGAAAATCAAAAAAATTCATGAAAAGCATCAATACCTGAAAATTTGAAATGAGATCAAAAAGCTTTTAATACCATTTTTATTCTTAACGAATTCGGCTCCGTATTTTAAAATTTCTTTTACTATGGCAGTATGACCACATTCGGCAGCAAAATGAAGTGCTGTAGCACCGCACTTGGCTTTTTCATTGGGATCAGCTCCTTTTTCTAATAAAAAAT
>NW_002987279.1:24927-36600 GCF_000006295.1 Pediculus humanus corporis | reverse complement strand
AAAAAATAATTTCAAATTGCTATAATTTAAATTTAATTATTAATCATGAACATAATTTTTTTTTTTTTTTTTTTGCTATTAAAAAAATCAAGCGTAAAAAAATTTTTTAAAACTTAGGATTTTAAAATATAAATATAATAAATTTAAATTGACTAAAATGAATCATTAAGTTTAAAAAAATAATAAAAAAAAACCATAAAATATTGGCAAGAGTGAAATGTTTTCATCAAGGCTTTAAAAGTATTTGCATTGTAAAAAAAAACGTCTCACTAATTTTATTTCAATAACATTCGGGAGATGATGCCAAATACGCAGTTTTTTTACGATTATTTTTTTTTTTTTTATTCTTTTTTTTACAAAATTTTTGGCCTAAAATAAGATAATATTATTATTTTGAGATAACATTAATATTATTATTATTTTTTTTTTTTTTTTTATTTTTTAAATTTTATTTTTTTCCGAAGAAAGATTTAAAAAAAAACTCTTCCTTATTATTATTATTTTTTTTTTAAAATTCATTTCCTTGTCTTAAAATATCTTCAATGCTCCTCACTGACCTCTTTAAAAAAAAAAAAAAAAAAAAAAACACAATTTTAATTTTTATTAAAAATTTTTAAAAATGTTTTGGATTAAACAAAAATTATAAGCATTGTAAAAAATTTGTAAAACGTGAATAAATAAATTAAAGTGATACAATTAAGACACTGATCCTACTATCCATTTATTAAAATAATATTAAAAAAAAAAAAACACTTGCAAAAGGAAAAGCTGTGGTAATGAGATTAAAAGTTTTTTTTTTGTAGCGAATAAAAAATTAATAAAGTGAAGATGATGACACAATTATTTTTTCTATTACTTTATGAAAATCATGGATCCTCAAATAAATTTTTAAAAAAATTTTTATTAAATGATTGGTGCATTCGTTTATGAGAGTTGAACGACAATTCAACAGGAAATATTTTAAGATGAGTAAACAAAATTTTTACTTAAGTAATGGGTTATTACATGGCTAAGTTCAAAATATTAGGAAGGCTGCCAAATAGTTTAAAAAAAAAAAGTATGAAGCAAAACTGTTAAAAATTAATGCAATTTACAAATGATAAAGAATTTTATGTAAATTTAATTTAAATGCTGTAGATAATTTAATTACAGTTAATTTAAATCGTTACACATTCAAATGAATTTTTTATTCCAATTGAACATAATTATAATAGTTTTAGTATATGATAATTACTCGAGAATAATTCAATATCTTACCAATATGAATGTCAGCATTGTGATTCATTAGATATTTTACAATATCAAGTCTTCCGACAAAACAAGCAGCTCTCAAGGGTGTCGAATTTGCTCTCGTAGGATGATTTACATTAGCTCCATGTTTGACTAGTACTTTAACTACATTTAAATTTCCAGCACCTGCAGCAACCCAAAGTGCACTCGCACCTTCGACTACAAATTTATCAAATTTGACAGTGCCTTCTCTTTCTACATTTAAATTAAAATTCGATAGTAATGTTTTTACAACTTTATCATGACCGTTTTTTGCAGCTATGATTAGAGGTGTACATTTTTGATTGTTGTCATCAATGAAATGCTAAAATTTAAGAAATCAGTTTTCTTTAAAAAATATGATAAAAAGTTACAAAAGCTTTTAGACTTTCATAACATTATTCATAAAAAACATTTTATTTACTGTAAAAGTAAAATTTAAAATTTAGTATGTGAATATATACTAAAACATATATTATAAAAGAAAAATGTACAACTTACTTCATCAAGCAAATCCTGTGCTACTGACTTATTTTCATACAAAAGTGAAAACAAAGTTATAGCCATCCCATCTCTAGCAGCATAATAAACACGATCTCTTAATGAAGGAGTGATTTTTTTTTTAACGATCACTTCTTCTACTTCAGTCATACTAGGATTTTTAAAAATTTCAACATTGAAGAAAAATATAACATATATTTTTTATGCCAGACAATAATAAATTACGGCTTTTAAAAAACAGCCAATAGAAACAAAAAGTTCTCAAATTTTCTAAATTGTTCCACCAGCTGAAATTAATAAAATCAAATTTAAAAATTACAATTATAAAAAGAGCAAAGTAAGAATAAAAAATACACAAAAGTAATAACAATTTAACAACTTTTGTGATGTCAAACGTCTACTGCTAAAAAATCGCCAAGTTTTTTACAGTGGTGCCAATAAAACAAATTCAACCGCGAAAAATTTTCGACCGTGTACACCATTTTTTTTGTGTTTGTAAAAAAATCTTTTTTTTTCTATTTAATTAAACTTTTCTTTTGATTTTAACTCTTGAATTTGTTCTTTTTTTTAAAATCTAATTCTAATTTAACGTTTTTTTCAAAATTTATAACTTCTTCTTTCGATTTTCCTTGTGTTTAAATTTCCCTTTTTTAACGTATACCTTTTATTTTAATGAAGTGAAGTTAAAAATTGTGCAATCCATAAAAAAAAGTTAAATAAAGTGTAAATTTAAGTGTTTTAAAGTGTTTGAAAGAAATTATTAGTGAGTGATAGTGGATTATAATTTTTTTTCATACTACAGCCTTTTTACAAGTAAGAATGAAATCATTATTCATAACTATAAATTATGTGTAGGATTTATATGCATAATTCAAGTGTTACCATGAATTACCAAAAAGATATTAACCAAAATTATTTTTAAGAAAATAATTTTCTTTTAAAAAATACATTCTTTACATGAATAATTACAGTAACACTTTGTTAAAATGTAAAATAATTATCAAGATCATGCTGTTGAAAGAAAGAATTTGAGATTTTTATTTGTGCTGATTATACTTACATTGTTTGAATTGCTTATAAGAATTATATCAAAATCAATAAATAATAATTTTTGATCAACAATTTCTAAATAACTATCAGAAGAATGGTTTACTTTTTGTTGAAACAAGATATTTAAAGTATATGTATATTGATGCTTAATTGTATTGAAATTACATATGTAATAAAATGAAGGAAGAATACAGACCAAGTACAAAAGTTATACTCTGTTAGGTTTTGCTATTACCAAAAGGACACTGTTTAATAGTTATTTGTCTAAAATATATTTATATAAATTTTTTATGTACAACTTTTACAAATGTTATACTTATTACTTTAAAAAACATAATAATACTTTTTTATTTTATTTTTATACAAATTAGAAGATCATTTATTTCTTTAATGATTTAAAAAAAAAGTTGTGAATATATATATTATACACAGATATAAAACATTTACAAAATTTTTTTTTTTTTGATAGAATATATGTTAAATTTTTGAGACAAAATTTTTATTTCGTAATAATCGATTGTTTACAATTTACGAAAAAAAGCAAAACTGGTTTTTCGATAAACATTAAATTAAATTAATTTTTTTTTTTTTTTAAAGATACTAAAAAATGCGTGTAATATTTTTTTTTTTTTAAGCATAAATTCGATTATGCCATTTAATTTTTTTTTTTTAATAATATTTATAATTACATTAATTTAGTTAACGCCTACTTTATCTTGACATTGGCATTTTCTACTTAATTTATAAATTACAAAACATTTGTGTCGTCATGCATGATTTCCTTTAAAATATTTTAGTTGTGTGTTGAGATTTCTTAAGAATTTTTATTATTTTTCCATAAAAAATATAAGAGATAATACGTAACGTAAAAAATTAATTTTTTATAAAGCTAACAAACAAACAAAAAAAAAAAACAAATTAATTATGGAAATAAATATGTTATATTAAATATTAATTATTAATAAAAATTTAATTGGTATGTAAACAATAATTTTTTTTAGGGCGATCTCATTTGAAAAAAAAAAAAAACCCAATCGTTAATAAATAATATTTACTGGAAATTATTATTTGTCGTTATCACACTATTTTATTACAGAAAAATAAAATGATTATAATTAATTTTAAAAGTCATAAGATATTGAATAAAGTTACAATTACACTATAAATTAAAACTAACACAACAAATTTTTATAGAATATTGTAATGTTAACAGCTTCCCAAGCTTTCGGTGACCCTGGATATCGTATTTTTTTTTATCTCAGTTTCAAATTTATACTTTATTTCCTTTCCATTTGCCTTGTTAATATTTACTTTTTATTTAATCATTAAAATCTCTTGGTATCATTTTGTCAAATTCGTATTATAATGATTAAGCCCTCATCGCTCTTACTAAACATTCACCTGTAGTTGTTATTTTTGTTTTAACCTTGCCTTGCAGAAGTAACAAACAACCACTTAACTGTCATTTTATTTTTACAAATTAATAAGTCATTATAAATTTAAAAAAAAAAAAAAAAAAATCTATTGATCGATATCATTATTTTGAATAAATCAATTTATCGAATATATATTTTTCTTTTGTTAATTTTTTTTTAATCTTCTACAACTCAACGGAAACCCTGATTTAAAAGTTTTTAACTTATTAAAATTAAATTTAATTATAACGTATGTTTAAATATAATAACGAGATAATATAATTAAATTTTAACTGATAATTTTTTCTTGTTTTAAATTAAATTAAAAACTTTAAATTTTAATAAAGATAAATGTCAATATTATTTTATGTTTATATTACATACACATCAATATATTTTTATTGTTTATAACATTATTTTATGTTTACTTTAATAAAAAAAAAACCCAGTTATAAAGCCCAAAACAAAAAAAAAATTACAAAACAATTTAAAATAATAATAATCAATAATAAAAAAACACATAATAATAATAAATTTAAAGTATAAAAAATATAATAATATAAATTTATGTAAAAAAAAAAAAAACCTTGAAATATTAATCATAAAATTCAATAATAATAATAAGAAAAAAAAGTAAAATTATTTATATTAAATTATAAAAAAAATTTCAATTCGTAGAAAATTTAAAAAATAATTAAATTTTATTTAGTTTTAAATAATAGTTTAAACAAAATTTATTTATTTATTTATTTTTAAATAACAAATTATCATCATTAGTTTAATACTTTTATTGTTTTTTTTCTGTTATAAGGTTACAAACATAAATCTTTTGGCTGATGATCAAATTCGTGATAATGGAAAGGTGATGATAGGAGAAACTGAATTTTAAAAGAATAAGGTAAATAATAATATTTAACTCTCGTTACAAAAAATTATATATATAAACTTTTTATTTATTAAATTTATACAAATGGTATCAGTTATAAAAAAAGTTAATTTCGGGCATTATAAGAACAAAAAAAATCATCAAATTGAAACAAATTCTTCATAAAATTTAAAAAAAAAACATTTTCCATCATCACATGAAATTGTCTATTTTAAATTTTAGCGTTTTTTTTTTTTTTTTAATACCGAGTTCTAGGTCAATGTTTTTTAAATAATTCACAAAAAGAATTATTATTAGTTTTGTCCTCTGGATGAGTTCTTTGAATATGTGATGGTCAATTGACAATTTTTTAAAGGAATTTAAAGGTTATCAAATTGTTTCGTGTTAATCATCTTAATTAAATATATTATTTCTTTAATAATTTAAAAACAAAAAAAGATTTATCATTGTGTTTATTCGAGCAAAAATTTTTTGTTTTTATTTGGGGGGGGGAAAAAAAAACAATTATTTTATTTTTTTTTTTGATAATTTATTTTTAAAACACAATACAAAAGGAATCGGTGGAAAAAATAATAATAATTACTTACTATTGAAATTTATTTTTTATTTAACGACCTCTTGGTTCGATTATTATTATTATTATTATTATTATTATTATTATTATTATTATTATTATTATTATTATTATTATTATTATTTTTAATTTTTAACCATAAGATATTGTCTGTCATAAATGATTGCAAAATTGATTGACAATAATTTTTAAAAAAATATTCGAAACTTTATTTTAAAATCATGTGGAGATACTTTAAAACATTTTTTTTAATAAAATTTTTTTACAATAACCTCCGGCCAATTTGTAGTTTTTGTTTACTAGACCTATTTTTGTATTTTAATTACGGTCTTCTACGACTACTCGGCAAGGGTTCTAAGAATTGTTGTGCGGCTATTGTGAGTGCTCTTCCTTGTCTACTATACATATCCCCGTACTCTGTACGCGTCGGCCAAACTTTCCAATAGTAATTAATACTTTCTGGTGCTAAAATTAAATTATTTATTAATAAATTTTTTTTTTAAAATGGTTTAAACGAGCGATTGATTTAATTATTATTATTTGATATCAATTACTTTTACTGAATGTAATTGGTTTTGCCGGATCGATACCCGGTAGGGCATGAGGTACCAAACGGAAATTTGTTGGATCTCTGTAACCGTTTTTCAATCCCAGTACTTGTTTATATTGAGGTGGAGGACATAATTGACAATCTGTTTCAGCTATTAGTTTTCTATATGTTGCAAAAGGCCATCCTGTAATTAATAAAAATAGTTATGTAACAGATAATTTATTGTAAGTTAAAAATTTAGGATTCGTGGACACCAAAAAAAAGGAAAATTTCCAATAAATTTACTGTAAATAACGCGTCGGAAAAAAAAAAAAAATTAGGGAGTAAAAGAATTTAGTAATCATGTTCAGTTAATTTAACTCTTAAAAATTTTTTTTAATAATTTAAAATACAAGTTATTATCATTAAATATTGTGACAGTTTATAAAATAATAAAAAAAATTTTAAAGTGCTTTTGATGTCCATTCGAAATGCAAATAAAAGGGAAAACGATTTAAATATGAAAGAGTGGCTTGTTATTGAAATTGAAAATTATATTTAACAAGCAATTGACGGTATTTGAATAGTAAATCGGACATTAAATTTTTTTTATTTGCCTAACCTTGCATATAAAATTTTCAAAATTTAAGCCTTGTAGACGATGGTCAGAGAAAGCAATAAGGTTAATCCACATAAACACGGAACTCATCAGTAATTTAAGGGATTTTTTTTTTTTTACCCGAATCATACCCGTAAATAAATTTATGTCTATAAAAAATAAGTAGGTGTATGAACACTACTGGATATTGATTTTTTTTTTTTTTTTTCAAGATCTTCCGCTTCATTTTACAAAGAAGTTGTTGACCCTGCTAATATTTTGTTTAAAAAAAAAAAAAAATGGTTGACCCATTATGTAAAATTCCTTTATTTTTTATTAATAATTTATTTAAAAGTAATAAAATCTCTTGCACACATTCGAATTAAATGATAATTTAATTACCTCGTCTAGAAAAATCCGTTTCATAAATTGTTTTCATTGCTTCATCGGTAACTCCACACGGTGAATCCAGCATGTCGTTTGTTATAGCTGTCATCTATAGAAATTTAATAAATAATTCGATTAAAAAAAAACATTTAACAAATTTTAGTTTTTATTATTATTTTTGAAAAATCTTAACCGATTGCCATATTTATTTTTTGAGCGAATGTTAAAAATTTAAAAAAAAAAAAAAATATTAGCATGTTTTATTGTACTGTAGAATTCTGTGTTAGGTAGTAAATTTTGTATTGAAAAAATAAAATAAAATAAATTTTGAACCTGTTGTTCTATAAGATCGATAGTTCTTTCCATGTAGTCTCTTTTTTCTGCCAATTCTGCATATTTTCCAACTTCGCAGGCATGAAAGTAGCAACCACAATCTTCCGGAGGTATTCTTGGCAAAAAAAAATTTTTATCTTTTGTTTCTATTGGTGGTTCTTCAGGTCTGTAAATATACGATTTTATTAGTATATTTTTTCTCGATGAGTTATAAGAATTAAGTTATGATTAAAGGATGTAAAAGTTATCATTTTTATTTTCGTAAAAAAAAAAAAAAATTATTGCAAAAGATAGAGGTTTTATTCGTTATAGCTCCGGAAATGGGAGTTACAAAATGGCGAAAATGGTGTGCGATAATTAAATTTTCTTCTATATATAATGTAATTATTGTAATTATAAAACTTAATTTTTTTTTTTTTTTTAAATAATTATAACTAGTCAAGAGAAAATATTACGAAAAATATAATAATATTTTTTTTTTTTTCTATAAGACTTTCATTGTTTATCTCACAAGGTAAAAAAAAAAAAAAAATCAATTTATTTTTAAAAAAAAAAAAGAAAAAAACATTTATTTACAATTAAATTACGGGTTTGCCATAAATATAATATTGAAAAAAAAAAGGTCTCACACTACCCCTTTTATAATTAGTTTTAGTTATTAGACGCTTCGGATAAAATTTTCGAGAAATTTAATTTTATTTTTAATGGAAAAAAAAAGTTTTGACGTGATCTTCTTTTACGTAAATAATGATGATCTGACCATAATCGTCATGTAGTAAAAAATGATAATAGATTGTAGTAATGAAAATTTTAAATAAAAAGTTTTTGGGATAAAAGATTTTTTAAAAATCCCTTACGTTTATTTCGTAAAAAATAAAACAAAACATGTCGACAAACCATTCCCTTTTAATATGGGCTCGAATGTTTGTCCTGTAGCTAGTTGGTCATTATAAAAATAAATATTTTAAACAGTATTATCATTAATCACGTTATCAATGTTTACAAGTATTACATATAATGGTTTTAGTCGTTAAAAACTATAAAGTACTAATAAAAGTGAGAAATTACATTCATTCAATCAATCGTGACGTAATGAATAAGTTTATTAAATTATTATTAATTATTAACATCAGTTACTATTAATCGTTAACAATATAAATAATTATCCGTACCTGAATTGTCCGGTAACGGTTAAAAAAATATCGGATTCCTTCAAATCAATTATTAAATAAATTATTTTACAAACAAATAATTTCATAACTATTATTATTATTATTATTGCGTTTAATAAACATATAAAATTGAAAATTTATGAATATTCCTTCGCCTTCGACCTTAATAGTAAAATTTTTTTTTTTTCCAACAAATTACAATCGGAAAATTATATTTACAATTTTACTCAGAAAAATTATATTAATTTTTATAATGGTAAATTATTTATATAAAAAAAAAAAAAAAAAAAATTACACATTATTTATTTTTTTTTGGTTAATGTAATTTTACAAAACTATTTATTATTGAACAAATAATCGGGTATTATACAAAAAAAAAATTTTCCACTCGGTTAATTTTCTTTTATACTTAAAATTTAAAATATAAGATAAAATTATCCAAAAAAAAAAAAAAAAAAAATTCAAAAGTAAAAGTTTAATTAACGTATTGAATTGTAATTTTTTAATGATTAATATTTATATTATTATATACGTATTATTTATTTATATAATTAATTGTAGTGTTGTTATGAATAAATTCAGCCCCTTATAATTAAGTTTTTTACATTGCCAAAATTTAATTTACATTTTTACATTTGTTATTGAATTTTGTTTTCGAATTTGTCTAATTTTAAAAATAACGATCAAAAATCATTATTATTATTATGATAATTATTATGATTGAATTTAAATTTTAAAAATCACTCATTTTGAAAATTTTTATTTATTTATTATTATTATTATTATTGTTACAAGACGGGGAGGTTTTATTTTATTAAAAATATTAATAAGACCTTGACCTTGACCTGTTTACTGTCGAAAAATGGTCCTCCTGTTTCCCCCCCCCCATTCGAAATAATTGATACATTTAAAAAAAAATAATATGTATTTCATTACATTTAATTTAATAAAATAAATGCGTGAAATGTGAATGCGGTAAACATCTAAAATTTATTATTATTATTATTATTATTATTATTATTATTATTATTATTATTATTATTATAAATATTAATAATAATAGTTACATTTCAGCCAAAGGTTTTTCATAAGGCCAAACAAAATCTCTGGCTGTTTGAGTTTCAAAAGCAATTCTTGCCGCTGCCGACATTTTGCTAGAATATCTTTTTGATAATATGTATTTGTTTTTGAAAAATTACACTTAAAATTTTGTTACTGATGCCATTTTGATCACTGCCTAAATTTACGCTAATTAAAATGATTAAACCTATGATATCTATGATAATATTTAAATACTCTATGATATTTCAAAAATAAAAATAAACAGTCTGCAATAATTTTTGATACGAATTCGTTTTTATGTTTACTTAAAAAAATTTTACGAAATAACTGCCATCTTGATATTTTCATGTTTTAAAATGTAAATATATATATTATATATAATTATATATATTATTTACAATTAGTTTTATTTAAAAATATACATATTATAATTAAAAAATATTTAATTAATTAATTGACAATATGGAGAAGCAAACACTCTAGAAAATTACTTATTATTAATTTGATTGTTTAAAAACAAATTTAATTAATTAATTTGAGGTAATTAATATAAATAATATTCAATTATATATATATATATATTTAAACAATTATTAAGAAGAAACATTTTGTTTTAATTTGTATTATTGTATATATATATATATATATATATATATGTGGTGCCATTTTAACTTCCCTTCTAAAAACAAAAAAAATTTACTTTCACGAATGTTATATTTAAACTTACGGGTACTAAAATTAAAAGAAAAAACTAGAAAAAACCGCCCAAACCACATTTTAAAAATAAAAATGTTATATTTTATTTTATTTTATTTTATCACCCACGTATGATCTCATTTTTTTCAAAACAATATCAATCTTTTTTTTTTTTTTTTTAATTTAATACATATAATAAAACTATCATAATAAATTATATGGACGTTTATTTAATGTATTTTTATTTTAAAATACATAAACTATTAATTTATTTAGTTGACGTTTAATTTTTTTATGTATTTTACATAGGTGGCTCGTAAATATTAAATATTAAAATTTAAAAAAAAAGGAAAAAATTTATTCTGAATAAAAATTTTATTGTTCAACAACCGTCTTCGCATTCGTTAAACGTTATTTTTTAAATAATAATAATAATAAATTTATTTTGCAAAATTATTGTTTACTTAGTGTAACAATAAAAAAAAATATGTATGCATAAAGAAAAAGAAATAATATACCCTTCGAGGACGGAATTTTATTTATTTATTTATTTTTATTTTTTTTTTAACACGATTTTGATTAAATTTAATTAAAAAATTTCCTTTCTAAAAAAAAAAAGGACACTAATTTTTTTTATATATATAATAATTGAAATCATTTTAAACGTATCGCGTTGATACAGACGACGTTCAAATAATAATTAAATAACAAGGATAATATTGAATTTTTTTTTTTTTTACGTGAGGTCAAAAGAAGTTCCGTTCAAGTTTTTTCATTATAATAATAATAATTATTATTATTGTCCACTCGTTATTTTTTCATTTATTACTCGTTTCGATTTCTTGTTATGAAAATTTTATTATTATTAAGAGATAGGTCAAACGAATGGTTTACTCAAAGTATTATTATTATTTTTTTGGAAAAGAGGTCAAAGTTTAATAATATTCGATGAGCGAATTATAACTAGTAAAATGGTACATAAAAACAATTTTTTAAATAAATAATCATAACCACCACCATTATTATTATTTATTTCTATCGGAAAAATCTCTTGAGGTCATTTAAATTAAACATAATTTTTTTTTATTTAATGTGTAATAACTATATAAAATAAATAGTATACTTACTATCGTTGAGGTAAAATAAGATAAAGGATCAATAAGTGATGACGAAGTTTGTTTAATGATAACAAAACCTGCGT
>NW_002987279.1:22799-24664 GCF_000006295.1 Pediculus humanus corporis | reverse complement strand
TTGAAAAAAAATATAAATTTTTTAAACACGGTTTAAATTACGTGTCAGTAATTAAATGATGATAATTAAATTTTTTGCAAAATATAACAAAAAGGGAAAAAAAATTGTTTAAGAAAATATTTTTTTAACCGCAATTGAATTTTTATATACCTCGAGGGTTAGAATGGAAACGGGAATATATTTCATAATATTAAACTACAAAAAATAATTGAAAGGAAAAAATTTTAATTTTTTTTTTTTTACTCGTATTTGTATCTTTTATTTGTACCTTTCATTAAATTAAAAATTATTTATTGTGAGAATAACAGGAAATCATATAACTAATCACGATTAATACATAAATCATAAAATAAAATAAAAACTGACAATTAATATATCAATGAATGACTCGTAAAACAAAAAGGAATCGTAACAAAATAAGTAAAAAATCTATTGAAAATATTGATTATTAGAACAAAGAATAATAATAATAATTACAATGACAATAATTTTATAAAATTTAACCTCGAGTGTACTAATTTACGTACGTGTGTGTACGTACAATTTAATTCATTAAAATTTTAATAAATATATATATATATAAACAATCGTATTTTCATTCATAAAAAATTATTTTTATTTACTTTTTATAGTTAACGATAATATCAGTAATAATAATGATAATAACAATTCAACAATATTTCAAAAAAATAAATTTTAAATTTTTATTAAATGTCTAGTAAAAAATTATTTACCAGGTTTTTTTTAATTAAATTGTTATAAATATGATGGAATATAAAAAAGTTTTTATTATCAATAGGAAGAAAAGAGAAATTTATCATTATTATTATTATTTATTTAAAAAAAAAGGTCAAATGTTATTACAATTTATTTTATTATCGATTTGCTGCAATTCAATCAAAGTTTAGGCAAAATAAAATCAATTATTATTATTATTATTATAACTTACATAAAAAATTAAAAGTTTAAATATTAATTAAATAATTGATTATTAATTAATAATTTATATAGTTAATTAAGTATAAATAATTAATTGTAATTGATTTCCGTGTGTATTTACTCTTTGAATTGAAATTTATTTTTAAAATAAAATTGAGATTTTTTTTTTTTAAATTCTAATAAAATTACTACCATCATTTTATTATTTTAATTTCATTTATTATTAAATTAATTAATAATTTTTTTGTTCGGTTAACGATTTCGTAAAAATTACTCTAATGATTATTTATTATTATTATTATTACTACTTATTAAAAACGTAACACCGAAAAAAACGAGTTATGAAAAAAAAAACAATTACGGCAAACAAAATTAGTACCTTTTTTTAATTGAAAAATAATACGAGTTCCGTTTTTCTTTATTATTATTTACCAAATATTATTCCCTCATTTCAACCCCCTTTCTTCCCCGTGACGACCTTTTTTTTAATTATACCATAATATTATTCTGTTGCATTTATGTATTAATATCAAAAAAAAAAATTATGTTATATAAATCGTGATTTTTTTTTTTTTTTCAAGGTAGAACTTAATGTTAGTGAAATAACAAAAACAAAAACGAAGGAAATATTATTATTTTGAAACAGATTCCGACATTATATTGATGTTGCAATTTTCCCTTTTTTTTTTTTATAGAGAGTACAGTTTGATGATAAAATAATAATGATAATAATGAAAATATATATATATATAAAAGTACGTGAGTGTGTATGTTAAGAAACAGTACAAGTCTCATTAAAAAAAATAATAATAATAAAAATAAATTTGTTTTGATATGATGACGTAGTAATTATATTTATTTCGTTAAATTATATGTAAAAAAAAAATTTAAATATATTATTAATTTAATTATTACGAGTCGATAAT
>NW_002987279.1:1936-22148 GCF_000006295.1 Pediculus humanus corporis | reverse complement strand
AAATACAAGTATCGATTACATTGATTATCATTATATTATTATAAATTATAAGGTAAAATTATTTAAATTAAAATCGATTTTTTTTTACAAAAAATTAATAATAATAATAATAATAATAATAATAATAATAATAATAATAATAATAAAATTGATAATAATTATTAACGGTTGAGCTACGTATGAAAAACTATTTTTTTTGTGAAATTCTTATGCAAATCCTTTTTACGAGGAAAACTTTCAAGGTTATCATTATCCGTTCTTATTGTATGTTTATGTTTTTTTATGTTTATTATAAAATAAGTTCTACGACGAGTACAAACATAACAATAATTAAAATAATTCGAAATTTTATTAAAGTTTTTAAAAATTTTCCGCGCGCCCCCCTCCCCCCGTCTCCCCGATTTAAAACGCTTTGACAAAATTCTCTATTTATTACGTAATAAAATCATATAAACAAAACGAAAAAAAAATTTTTTTTAAATCGTTGAATTTATCCAAAAAAAAAAGAAAATTAATTAATTATTAAAACGAATTATGTATTATTTATTAATTAATAATTTTGTAATAAAATATTTAAAATAATGATGACAAAATTTTTTTTTTTTCGATTGGATTGACTAAAATTTTAATAAATTATTGAAAAAAAAATGTTTTGTAATAATTTTTTGTTACGTAATAATAATAGTAATAGAATCAATAAAAACAATTAGAATAATAATAATAATAATAATAATAATAATAATAATAATAATTTTTCGTTTTTTTTGGGGGGTAATTTTTATTTAAAAGAAAAATTAATTTTTTATATTAAAAATTAAATTTATAAAAACAAAACATGTTTTGGTAGAGAGAGAGAGAGAGAGAGAGAGATAAAAAAAAAAACCCCTCAGGGTAAATGAACCGTGATTTTAGACTCTGAGCCGTATCTTTGACACATTACAACAACCACAACAACAACAACAACAAAATAGTTGATAAATATTTCAAAGATTTTGAAATTATTAATAATAAGTTTGAATTTTGAATTTTTTTTTTTTTTTTCTATTACTTTCAAAATGCCATGCCAGCATTAAAAAAAAAAAAAAAAGAGGCTGAATTTCAAAATTGTCGCCATTTTCAATGTGAAATAAATTTTAGTTAGCCATGAAAATCTTTTTTTTTACGTCATTATGAAATAATAATAATAATAATAATAATAATAATAATAATAATAATAATAATAATAATAATAATAACTTTTTTTTTTTCAAAATCTCATCTTGCAATTTTTTTTTTTTCAAATTAAAATTTTTATTTTCATCAACTGTTGAATAATTCAAAAAACAATTTTAATTTTTTTATTACAAAACAAATGAAAATTAAATTATTTATTCAATTGATTTAATTAATTAAATATTTATTGATTTTATTTTTGAAAAAAAAAAAAAAAGTAAATAAATAAATGAATTCAAAATGGCGTCGTCATTCGAATTTAGAATTGGAAGGTTGAAATTTTATTTAATATTTTGCACGATGATTTTTTTTTTTAATAAAAAACAAAAATTATTATTTAACTTTATCGTAACGTATTATTAATGCCAAATAAATTTCGGATAAAACCTTAAAAGGAAATAAATAAATAAATAAATAATACCTTATTTGTTTATTAAAATTATTATTATTATTATTTTTTGGAAAAATATTTTCGAAAAACGATCGAGGGTGGAAAAAAAAATCAATCGTATGAAAAATAAGTGAAATTTTTTTTTTTTTTTTTTTTAATTTTTGGCATTTTTGACCCTTTGACTTGTATTTCACTCCCACCCGAACCTTACATGGCGCCACTTAAGAAATATTTTAAGTCTTAATACCTTGTACCTGATCGTAGGTACAAACAAACAGGTTTTTCAAGGTTCGACTTTTGTTTTTTTTTTTTTTCATAATTTTTTTTTTTTTTTTTATTATTATTTCGCGTGCCACTGACTGTGATATATATGTATGAAATCTTCTTACTACGATAGATTTCACTAAATTTTTTTAATTATCTTTTTCATAAATTAAGCAAATTAAAAAAAAAAAAAAATTTAATTATGACGTCACGATTCATGCACTTCGTTAACAATGATACGCATTATTATATACGTTAGAAATCGAAAATTTAAATGAAAAAAAAAAAATTTTTTTTTTGTAAGTTAATCAATGCAATCAATAGTGACAGTGGTTAGTTTTTATTTATTTTTTTAAATTTCTTCACTTAACTGATAAATAATCCACGATAAGAATAATTTGTAATAAAAATAAAAATAAAAAAATACAAAATTTTGTAATTTTTCGTAAGGATTTCACAAAAAAAAAAAAAAAAATTAATTATTAATTATTTATTACGAATGATTCGCATTAGTCGCATGAATAATTAGACCGAGAATAACCAAACGTATAACCATATTAGGATCACCTTAGAGGTTAGCCAATATTTACTAATTTTTTTTTTTTTAGTCAAAACACAAAGCAATGATGGAAAATATATATAAAAAAAAGAGAACTAAGAGATCTAGATTTGGCCAAGGTTGTCACATTGACCTCAAGTAAAAAAAAAAAAAAAAACAAAAAACCATCGAATGTCTCCACAAAGGAAATACATTTTAATATGCATTTTTTTTTTTTTTTAATTGCGACAATAATAATTGAAAAGTTTATTATTATTATTATTAGCTATGATCTTTCTCTTTCTGAGTGTGTGTGTGACCTTTTACCCTCAGCTAAAAATCTGACCAAGCAAATAAAAAAAAAAAAACCTTGTCCCCCTGCCATTAAAACCCACTTGTCCCTATAACTAGAACTTGCGCCACACTATTAAATTTTTTTTTTTTTTTTTTTTAATTATTATTAATGCATGCGAATTATACTCTTCAAAAAAAAAACCTACGAAAATAAATAATAATAATAATAATGGTGAAATAAAACAAAAAAAAAAAGAAAAAACCTCAAAGGTATATAATTAATTAAAGGTTTTTAAAGATCATTCAAAGGGTGGAAAATAACAAACAAAATTTAAAAATTTTCATTTTTGGTTTTTTTTTTTTTTTAAATCGATTTTCACTCGTGTTATTGTGCAACAAATTTAAAAAAATTTTTTACAAATAAACAAAAGAATATTTTTTAATGACGTCATATAATAATTTGATTCTCTATGGTTTTGCTAACATTTTCCTAGGATAATTTATTTCTCGTACTTGACCTCCCTTATTTTCCTTTTAGTCAAAAATCACGGTTGATAATGAAAACTAAAACGACGACGACGGACACGATTTAAAATTTTCCTTTGTTTGTTTGTTCTTCCTTCTCTTAACTTTGTTTTTGTCATTCCTTTGGGATAATTTTATAATATTCTTAGAATAAATAAAGACAAGACGTTACCTTTTTTGTCACCTTATGCCTACTCTTATTATAAAAAAAAAAAAAAATGGAGTTCTTACGTGGGGAATACGATCGATCGAAATAACAAAAAATAAATTATGGCATAATTAAATTTATTGAATAAAATAAAATAAAATAAAATTAATTTTATATTTTTTTGTCCAAAGGACGATATGTAAAATGATAATAAAAATTTATTATAATATATACGAATTGAATAAATAAATAAATTTTTTTTGTAATAATTAAAGGAAAATGTCGAATTATCGATTAAAATTTGAAAAATTATATTTATTAATCGAATGCGAGATTTTATTAAAACAGAAATTTATTTTTTTTCGTGGGGGGGTGGTGGTTTCTCATGGGGGGGGGATTTTTTAGATTTGTGTCACTGATGCAGACAAGGTAAAAAAAAAAAAAATTATACTTTTTCTTATGTTTCCTTGTCAATATTGAAATACAGTAAACAAATTTTTTTTGCTCTCGTTCATTTTTGAAAGGAACAAAATTCCATTTTGTTTTTTTTTATTAAAATGATTTGTCATATTTTTATACATGAAACATATTTAATAATAATGATAATAATTTATTTTAAAAAAATATTTTTTTTTTTATTCACTCGTTTGAAATTTAAATATAATATAAAAACGGATGAGGAAATGTAAAAATGCGTGGCAGCTTTATTATAATTGTGGGAACAAATGTGTGCGTGTGTGCGTGGTTCTGAGGCCGATTCTGTTTTTAAAGGCTTGTCATTTTTCATTTTTATTTTTATTTTTTATCATTCTGTTTAATTTTTAACACGTTTTGCGTGAGATCTTAATTTTCCTTTTACTTTTATCAATCTTTTAAAAAAAAAAATCTGACAATGAAGATAAAATAAATTTTTTTTTTGTAAGGTTTTCGTTCATGTTATAAATTTTATTTAAACGTCTGACATTTTATTTATCCAATATACGTTTAAATAAAATTTATTTAAAACAAGAGTTGTAGTAATAATAATAATAATAATTTTTTTTTTTTGTAAAAACGGTATTTATAATCAAATATTAGCCTGAAGGTGATAATTACACTCTTTACCATCAAATTATACGTATGAATGCATTAATGCATGCACGAACGGTTATATTAAATAGGATCATGAGTGTTCTTTATCTCTCACCGTGTGATGATGCACATGCACACGTCATGTGTTATCAGTTAGAAAAATTTTTAATAAAATTTTTTTTTTTTTTTTTACACGGTTTTTTCTCATTAAATAAATAACCCATAATTTACATAATAAAATACAAACAAAAATGGAAATTTAGCAATAAGAAAAAAAAAAAAAAATTTTATTTGTGCAACAACAACAACAACAACAACATTAGAATAATTTAAACAAAAATATTATTAAGTTTTTATATCGTGAATGGTTTTTTTTTTCTTTTCTTGTACGATGAATCTAATTTGAATGTTTTAAATAATTTTATTCGTTTGTTTAATCACCTATAATGTGATTATTATTATTATTATCTTGTATCTTTTGCTTAAAGGTTAAAATTTGTATTTTTTGTCCTGATTGTTTCATTCACAAAAAAAGAAAAATTGTATTTGTACTTTTATGAAAACGATTCAACCGAATGTCGTTTTAATTCAACCGAATAGTTTATTTCCGGAATTTCATGGAAAACTAACAACACAATAATTTATTCATTATGATGATAATAATAAAAAAAAAAATTTATAGAGCAGAAAGCTCTCAAATGATTTTTTTTTAAAAACTAATTTGTCAATTCATGCAAAAAAAAATTTTTTTTACACGAAATTTTTTCTTACATATATTTTACGATATTATTTAAAAAAATAAATTTCATAATATTATTTGTGTTGTAGCAGAATGAAAAGTTTTCCCTCCCCCCCCGCCTTCCTACATTAATTAATTAGAAATTACCAAACGTAAATTGAAAATTTTAAAAGGCTAATAAATAATTTTTTTTTTTTTAATATTTACACATTTATTTACCACTCAATAATGTGTGCGTGCGTGCGTGTGTGTGTGTGTGGATAATGAATGAGTGCAAACATTTTAAATTCAACTTGTGACCTTTTGATCCGTGAATCATCAAATATGTTTTTTTTTTTGTAAATTATCAAAACAATTATATATACACACTTTGGCCATTCTTAGAATTTTAATACATATATAAATGAACGTATAAGGTCAATAATATATATATAAATACATTCCGTCATATACTAAATGTATAGACCGTGTCAAAGGTTATTTAGAATGCGTTCGAAAAATGTGTTTAGCGTGAGAAAACGTTGTGAATATTATGAAATATATGAAAAAAATATATATATATAATTTTTGAATTTAAATAAATTTACAATTGGATGAAGATAGATTAAAAAAAAAAGAAAATTTTATTACGTGGAAATGAAAACTTTTTATTATTGTGTTGAAAAGAAAAAGAAGAAGAAGAAGATAAATAATGAGTTTGTTTTACAACAAAGTGTTTTTTTTTTTTTTGGCTATTGACATTGGATTCTGTTTATCTTTTTTTTTTTTTTTTTTGTTTTGTACATATTATAATTTTTCAACTTGGAGTTTGTTAACTTGTTGTTGTTGTTGTTGTTTTTGTTTTTGTTGTTGTTGTTGTTCTTGGTTTTTTTTTTCTTTGTTATTAATTTCAAACGTTTTATCTATTACGTAATACTTACATAGGTTTTACATTTCTTATATATATTTTTTCTTTCACTACTGTTTTTTTTTATTACTTTTTGTCAGCAATTTTATTGTTTTTTAAATAACATCACTGATAGTTTCTTGATGTTTTCATGAGATGTAGTATAAATTGTGAAGAAATGATATCAACCTTTTCTATGATAAGATGATTTTATATAAATTTTTTTAGTTAAGTTTATTTGTTTTTTTTTCTTATATGTTCAACAAAAAAATAATTTTTGTTTATTTTACCCGGAATGAAAACATAAAATTTTAGTTTATTTAGTAGTATCAAATAAAACATATAAATATATGACAAAGAAATGAGAGAGAGAGAGAGAGAAAAAAGATAAAAAAAAGTACGAAGGCCGAGAGAAAAAAAAAAATGAAGGAAAAAATTGAAAAAGTCGTACGTGAAGGAAACTTTAAAAAAAAATATTATATTCACGACTTTAATTTCGATATTATCAGACAGCGTATTTACCTTTTTAATTGAATGTAAAGGAAAAACTTACGTGGAATTTTCACGTTTTTATGCAGAATTTTTTTTTTGTTGTTATCTTGATGTTTTTCTTTCTCATTTTTTTTTAAATAGGGTCAAATGAGGCATTTAGAACAAGGTTAATAATTATACGCCATTGTGTTACATCCTATTATTTTAATACATTATTTATTATTATTATTATTATTAACAATTTTCTTTTACCGATAAATAAATTTTTCTTATTCTGTTACCCGTGAAAAAAAAAAATAAAAGAAAATTACTTTTTTAAATAAAAATAATAATTTTAATCTGTGATAAAACTATCATTATTATTATTATTACATCGATAATAATAAAGTATCGGATTTCGAAAAAAAAAAAAAAAAAGAAAATTAATTTTATTATTATCATTATTATTTATATTTATTTTGAAGGATTTATTAAAAGTTAAAAAAATTTTTTTTATTAAATATATATAAAAATGAAACGTACATTTTGAAAGGAAAAGGATATATATTTAAAACGAATAGATTAATAATGATGATGATGATGATGATGATAAATTAAATGAATCCATAAGAAATAAAGTAGGTTTTTTTTTTTTTTAAATAACTGTCATATAATTAATGTTTAAATTATAAGAATTTTAATATGTTATTACTAAATTGTATAGCAATCACATTTGGAATTCGTTTAAAGGTGGTGATGGTGATGGTGGTGGTGGTGGTGTTGTTGTAGCAAGAGTTTAAATAACATTCCCATTTAAAAATTTAAATTTTTGTTATTATTTTTAAAAGTTAAACTACTTTTAGCACCTCACGTAACACAATCAAACATTCATAGATCAAGGTTAAAACCACGTGTAATTTAATTTCCGTACGGATTAATTATTTTTGTTTGTAATTTAAAACTATTCAGGTTAATAGAGAATGGTTGTGTTGTTGTTTAACTTTTACAATTAACATTTTAAAAAAAAACAAAAACCGTTAATAGATATTCCAAAAAAAAAATTATAACAACAACAGAAATACAAATAATTATTATTATTATTATAAAAAAAAACACGACTCTACCATAAAAGTTTAAACAAAAAAAAAAAAAAATTTGATTAAAACGTGACAGAACATTAATTATTTTATATAAAAAGCACCACTCGAAAAAAAAAATGTAGAAAGTTGTACAAACAACAAACCCAAAACAACAAAAAAAGATAGATAAACAAGAACAAAAAATAAATATAAAAAATTTTTTTTTTTTAAAATAGTTTTAAATAAAAAAAAAGAAAAGTTTATTGACTTTTTTCACTCTTAATTCTATTCTCTCATTATAAAAGTTATAATTTAATAAATCAATTAATCAATCAATCAATGAATGAATAAATGATATTTTATTATTGTTTTTAATCATTCTGAGGTTAACGGTTAAGAATTTAAAAGTTTTTTTTTTTTAATATGGTTCTCATACCTTTTACGTATAAAAGTTCTCTTTGTCCTTCTCATTCTTTTTAAATGGAATTTGCTATCGTGATTATTGTTTTTAAAAAAAAAAAATTAATTACTAACATTTACGGTTGCTCTAAAAATAAAACAACAGGTGATAGTATTCCTATGTGTTTTATTTTTAGTAAAAGTTGCACAAACTCTCGCGATAAAAAAAAAAGAAAAAAACAAGTTTTCATTCTGTTTAATATTTACAAACCTTCAAAATTTAAAATGCTTATCAATGAAAAGTTCATAATGATGATGATGATGTCGTTACAATTATCTTGATAATAAAAAATATTAAAAATAAAAAAAAAAAAATTTTAAACAACTTTTTTATTAAAAACAAACAAACAAACACAGGAGAATATCGCGAAAAAAAAATTTTTTTATACTGGTTTTCGCATGTTTTGAAATATTTTTTTTTTGAAATCATTCATGTAAACGTGAAAATAATTATCGATAATAATCATGATGAGTTTAATGATTGATAATAAATGTGTACATAAAAAAAAGAAAAAATTACACGATAATAAATATTATTAAATTTACGTCAAAATTTTTTTCGCCAGAGTTTTTATATTTTTATTCGTATATTAATATATAATTATTATTTTATTTTTATCAGAGAGAGAGAGAGAGAGAGAGAGAGATAATAATAATAAAAATTTAAATATATTCGAACGTTAGGTTTATTTTTAATTATGGTCTCTTCGAAACACCGAAAAAATCGTAAACAAACAATTTCCCCCCCCCCCCATTCATTACTTTTATATTACAGTAAAAAAGTTATGTATTTGTTTGTGCTTCAGACAACATATATTAGTTCCAAGCAGACGCCAAACATTAAAAAAAATAATAATAATGATTTTTAAAATTTTTTTGTAAATGTTATAGATGATGACGCAAAAAATGACGTATATCGTAATAAAAGAATTATTAATTAATCATTTTTTTAATTATTTAAAAAATTTATTTAAATAAAAATCTACGTGGGAAACGACATGTAAAGTGAAATTTTTTAAACGAGTTCGTTTCGATAATTTTTGGCGCCATTAAATGTCGCATAATCAATTCAAAATCATTAAAAAAAATTGTTTTTTTTTTTTTTTTTTTTGTCCATTATAAAAATACCTGACATTATTATTATTACTTTTTTCTCGGAAAAATAAAATGTTAATTTATGATTGATTTTATAATTAATTATGACGTCATTATCATTACCGGTTGATATTAACGGTCGTTTCGTTACAAAACGTTATCAATACGTAATAATATTAAGAAAAAATTTTTCTATTTTCTAAAAAATATTCATTTACCTGTCACGTATAATTATTTTAAAAAATTATTATATTTTTTCGTCAGCAAAAGAAAAAATTATTATTTATTTATTAAATTATTTATAATAATAATAATAATAATAATAATAATATTTACAAGGTTATAGAAAGTTAAACAAAAAAAGAAAAAATTAAATGGATGATTGTTGTCGAATCACATCAAATTTTATTTTATTTTTAACTCTGTTGGTATCCTTCGAATAAAAAAAAAAAAATTTTTTTTTGAATTAATTGAATTGGCGTGCGAGTCAAATCAAGTTTTTTTTTTTTTTATTAAATAACCTTCTCATTGCAATATTTTAAATTGTTTGCGGAATAATTGCATAAAGTTAAGTAACAACAAAACGAAATAACTTAATAAAATATTTGATTTTGCATCATAAAAAAAAAGAAAATTTAATAATGATAATAATAAAAAAAAAAAAATTCGATATCAGATTGATTAATGATTAAATAATTATTATTATTATTACGGGGGGGTGGGGAAAGAAATAATGATAATAATGTTAATAGATATTTAATTATAAACATAAATAAATAATTATGTGAGTGAGTGCGTGAGTGCGTGCATATTATAAGCGTATCGAACAATAAAAAAAAAATTCAAATAATTATAACCAACGTGGAAGGAACAATTTTTCGATTATGAAAAAAATTATTATTATTACATAATAATAAAAATCTCAGTCTTCCATTATCGAAATCCAGCCTCCGCAAATACGTTTTTTTTCTTTTCTTTCTCCAGGCTATTGCGAAGTAAGGGGTATTTCAACAAAAAATAATATATTGTCGGCCTTCACATGCGAAATAATTTAATAAATACCTAACTACATTTTATATTAAGAAAAATTTAAGGTACCTACTAAAACAGATAGACAGACAAACAAACAAACAAACAAACAGACAGAATGAATGTGTGTGATCCTTGATAAATAAATAAATAAATAAAAGTTGATTTTTCTCACGTAGTAAATATTTTGATTAAAAAAAAAAAGAAATCTAGTAGTTATTATTATTATTTTTTTAAATTATCCACGAGTTACAATGAATAATCAACATCTCATGTTAAGAAATTTTGATTTATTTATTTATTTAAATAATTAAATAACGTTTTACAATATGAAATTATCAAATTTTTTAATTATTTTTCAACGAGTATTACTTATAAAATCGTGGCACAATTTTTTCTTTTTTTTTATTCAATTTGGTCATGCTCATTACTAAATAATTACAAAAATTAATAGAAAATTATTACATTGAATTATTATTACATTGGTCAATTTTCTATAATAATAATAATAAATTTGAATTTTTAAATTACAAAATCCACCCCGTTTTCATTCCAGTTTTACATCGACCCGCGCATACCTTAAGACATCATTAAGAAAAAAAAACTCCAGTAGTGATTTTAAATTTTATTTCTGCCAGATTGAATTTTTTTTTTAGTAAATATTATTCAAATATAATTTTATTGCAAACGATTTGACTACCTGGCTGTTGGGTAATAAGAAGAAAAAAAACAATTTTACCGACAACAACAACAAAAGAAGTTGTGGTACTCACTTTCCTTGACTTAAATGTACACGAAGCGCAAATTTTAAATTTGAATTTAGATTATTTTGCAAATTGCCTTTTTTTCATTATTTCGAATAACGTAACGTTAATAATAATAATAATAATAATAATAATAATAATAATAATAATAATAATAATAATAATAATAATAATAATAATAATAAATTTCTTAATAATAAAAAAAGTCAAACCCACTCTTGGTCACATAAATGTTTTTTTTAAAAAAAAAGAGTGTGTGAGAGAGAGAGAGAGAAAGTTTTGCCATTATGGATGATCAATTTATCTTTTTATTAATCTCTTTTAATTACTTATTAAATTTTTTTTACGTAACGTAAATAAGATAATCTCATTAGTAAACTCCCCCAAAAAAAAAAGTAACGAAAATTTTTAAATCTGGAAAATCATTTTTTTTTACCCCTTCGAGTTGATAAAACTTAATTTAAGGGTAGAAACTAAAAAAAAAAACAAAATTTCGTTAAAATAAAACCGAGACGAAAAATATTAAAAAATCATTTTAATTATAAGTTAATTATAAGTTATTAGGTCAATTAATATAATATATTTATAGATAAATACGAAAAATATCTGCAATGGTAAATTTCAACTTTTAAGTGTGAAAAAATAATAATGATGATTTTTTAAAACAAATTTCCGTTACGTTTTTAAATATACAAAATATTCAGGTTTTGAAATGACGTAAATAAATTTCCGCTTTGAATTTTTTTTTTTAAAAAAAAAAAAACGAATTAATAATAATTATTTTCGGGAAAATTTTTGTCTTAAAGAAAAGTTAGGTTGTCACGAATTATTTGATGCCTATATGAAGAAAAAAAAAAGGAAAATTTATGACATATTTTTTTAACTTGTTTTTTTCGTTGTGTTCGTACTAGACCGTGAAAGAAAATAATTTGGCACAAGAATTATGTTATATTGTGTAATCTTCAGAAAATGACCTCAGAACAGGTACATTGGTGGCGTCGTACCTCGCAGATGACCACTGGCTTCAATAACTTGTAATTATTATTAAACAAGTGGGGTGTAACTATTATCCTTGGCATAATGCCCTCCTCCTCCTCCTCCTCGTTGTTTTTTAAGAAAAAAAAAAAAACAATGGATTTTCACATTAGAATCTTTTTATCTTGTGTCATACGTTTTAAATTTGCATACCTCGAGGAATCACAACAACAAAATGGTCATCGTAAATATAAAATATGGTAAAAGAAAAAGTAATTATAAATTAGGTCGATAAAAAAAAAAAAAAATTTTTTATATATATGCGTAATTGTCCTTCTATAAATGACCTTTGGCCTATGTTCGGACAAGAGGAAATCAAATTTGGTATAAAAAGTTAAAACCTTCTTCTTCCTTAACCAAAAAAATAAATTCATTATGTGTGTAGTGTATAATGAAGGCGTGATTTCCCATTTAGGGATTTCTTTGATTGGCAAATGGTTTTTTTTTAAATGGGAACTATCAAAATTACAAAAGATAAGATTTTTTTTTTTTTAAGATAAGAAGGAAGGTAAAATGGGGCAGATGAAGATAAATCTTAATAATTAAAACTGGAAAATAAATAAATAAATAAATAAATAAAGTGATGTTTTTTTTTTTCGTGGCATCTGTCTAATTATATTTTTTAATATGACAACGTAGCAATTACATTGATAAAAATCATTGCGAATAATTTTTTTTTTTTTGCGCGCGACTGCGAAATACATATTTAATAATAATAATAATAATAATAATAATAATAATAATAATATTTATTAATTATATATATATTTTTTTTTCTTTTCATTATTAAAATTTTAATTACGACAAAATTAAAAGTTTAATAAAAAAAAAACAAGCAAATTTTAAAAGTCATTCTCTGCATTATGTTTTTAATTTACAAAAACTTTTTAATTTATTATTATTATTAATTAATTAAATTATTATTAAAAAAACGAAAATTAATTTTTTACGTTTTAAAAAAATGTTTGTTGTTGTTGTTATTATTTAAAAGTTTAATTTGCGTTTGTTTACTTATCAAAACATATTTAATTGATATCTTGTTTGTTTTTTAATAAATTTGCCATACAATCAAAATTTTTTTTATTTTTTTTTTTGCGGGGGAAGGGTTGAGGTGGATAGAGAGGAGAGGGGGTTAATTAGAACATTTATGAAAAAATAAAAATTTTCCATTGCGTTAAGTTTAAAAACAAAATTTAAGAAAAAAAGGAAAAAATGATATAATTGATTAATGAATGAATGAATGATTTTTTTTTTCCCCCCCAAAACGGAAACAATTTTGTTTGTTTGTTTGTTTGTTTTATCTCGTTAAGGAAACGAAAATAAAATTTAAAATTTAAAATAAAAAAAAATTTTTTGTTTAACACGAAATTTTGCAATTTAATTTCAATTAGAGAATATTTTACATGGGTATCACTAATTAATGTCACATATCTTCAAAAATTCGTTTTAAGAATTTAATTATTATTATCGGTTGTCTTTTAAATTCCTTTAGGATAAAATGCCACATTTTGCCAAACAAACGACGGATCCGAGATATCCGCCCAATTCTGGTAATAAATTATGCTTCGAGCTCTTTTAATTTTTTTTTTTTTTTACTTGAAATCCAAAAAAAAAAACGTTTTCGACTCGTTCGTTTTTACTTGTCAAAATTTGATTGATAAAAATTTTATTATTATTATTTATAACTACCGTGATATTATTAAATCACGTGATCATTATTTAGAATTTAAATTTAAATTCACTCGATAATATCGTATCGTAAAAGAAATAATAAACAAATTAGTAACTTTCCACGTTTAGGCAATTTGCATTCGTTAATGTTCATTAATAGAAAACAACAATAAACACCCTAAAACTTAACAATAATTATCATCATCATCATCATTATCATTGTATCCTTTTAAAAATAAGGAAAAAAAAAATGTTTTTTTTTTTAAACATTAACGAAAGATGTGCGGCAAAGTCTTAATTATTTCGTACAGGTGTTGTTCTATGACTCATTTTTTTCTTTTTTTTTTTTTTCTAAACGTAAATATTTAAATTTTAAATTCTCCACTTAAACTCGGAATCGTTTTTATCTTAATGGATTATTTAAAACATTTTTAAACAACACGCACACGAACACTCACGCATGAACGCCCTTTTTTTTCTTATTCGTTTACTTATGTAATTTATGTGTTAAAATGATAATGATTTTAATCATTTATCAATATAATTGACAGGTAATTTAAAAAAACAAAC
The DNA here is from genome assembly GCF_000006295.1 of Pediculus humanus corporis. Classification (NCBI taxonomy): domain Eukaryota; kingdom Metazoa; phylum Arthropoda; class Insecta; order Psocodea; family Pediculidae; genus Pediculus; species Pediculus humanus. The sequence continues at coordinate 7,907 of NW_002987279.1, read as the reverse complement.
GAACAAAAAGATGATTGAAGATGGTTTTTTTTTTTTAAACAAAAACGAAGTAAAAGGATTTTATTACTTTTAATAAATTTAAAAATAAATTATTTTTATATTAAAGTAATAAAATAAATTATTATTATTATATTCACATTATAATTTTAAAAAAATATATTATTATTATTACTTCAATTTGTTTAGAGTAATAAAAAAAAATTTGTTTATATTTGAACCTTGATTGATTTAATTTAATAAAGAAAGCAAATTTTTTTTTTATATATTAAAATAATTTAATGGCCGCAAAAAAAATTTTAAATTAATAATAATAATAATAATATGAATTTGTAAATTATAATTTAATAAAACCTTGATTCCTGTTGAAAAAATAAAAAGTTACGTGTGGATTGTTGAATAATTGATTATTAATAATAATTATTAATTAGAATGTGGTGTTGAGTGATGGTTTTTCAGGCTCCCGTTTAGTTTTTAATTAATTAATTAATAATAAGTTGTTGATTTAATATTTCCGCCATGTTTTAATTGTTTCGTTTGTTTAATTTTTTAAAAAATAAGTTTTAGGGGTATGCAACCCGCGTTACAGAATAAATAATTTTTATTATTTGATTAAATACTCATCGATTCCTTTGAAAATTTTTTGTTGTTGTTAGGGTTCGGTGGTGAAGTATTAGTGGTGATGGTGATGGTTGTGATGTGTGGGGGGTGTTGTGGGTGGGTAAATGAACATTTTAAGAAAAAAAAAAAATTAAATTTTAATTGTAAGATCAATTCGAAAAAAAAAATTTTTTCTTTTTTTTTGTTTTCTATTTTTTAACCTTGACTGTAATTTTTTTAAGATCTCATTTACTTTTCTTTGGTCGTTTAAGGTTAAAGGTCAGTCAATTTAAAATATTTTTTTTTTTTTTTAATTATTTTATACCCTTTGAAAATAATAACCTTGAATTTTTTTTTTGTTTTCAACCATTAAAAAAAAAAATTAAAATAGCACCGATGAGTATTTTTTTTTTTTTTCGATTAAAAAAATGATTTTAAAAGTTAAAAATAAAATAATAATATTTTTATTATTTTAAAGGTTAAAAAATTAAACGTCATGTGTGTGTGTGTCTAGCTAGCAGACGATAAAATTGTAAAATTTTTCAATTAAAGTAAAAGAAATTTAATGATATTATATTCGATATTTAATAATGGAAGCAAAAGTTTAAAAAAAAAAGTAATTTTTTATTTTATTACTCATCGGAATTTTTTTTTTTTTTTATTACCCTTTTAACGTCACGGTCAACGTACAAACGATTACAAATAATAATTTTTTTTTTTTATATAATAGTTATTAATAAATTATTATTTCATTTATTTATATATAAAAAAAAAAATTTTAAGAAGGTTGCCATCAATAAATTTATTATTTACATATATATATTCATAATATTTAATTTTGTTTTTACGTCAAAAGGTCAAAAAAAAAAAAAAATTTTTTTTTCATCATTTTCGTAACACGCTAAACCTTTTGCAAAAAAAATTTAAACTAATTCTTTAGCCGAAAAGTCAAGGGAAAAATTAGATCCGCTTTGTCAATTTTCCTTTTTTTTTCTGAGGTCAATTTTCCCCTTTTTTTTCATTCAATAAAAAAGGAAAAAAATCGATAGGAAATTAACTATGGTAATTTTATATATATATATATATATATATATATATATATAAACAGGTTTATTTATTTATTGTTTTAAATAATATATTATTTTATTGATGAATGAATATAAATAATAAAAATTGAGAAGATTTTTTTTTTTTTTTTTAATGATTCAAAGGTCAAATGTTACGGGGTGGCTAGTTAGTTTTTTTTCTACTTACGTTCGTTCCAACGTTTTTCTCCTCATTAAACTAAATATGCAAGTTTACTACTTTACAATCCGACCGTGACATATTTTTTTTTTTTTTTTTTTGCAAAAAAAAAAAACACGAGAGTTTATTAAAGTCATGAGAAGTCTATTAACTTTCCCTTTCCTTCCTCCTCCTCCTCCTCCTCCTCCTTCTCCTCCTCGTTTTCTTCTTCATCTTCTTCTTCCTCCTTCTATTTTTTAATAATAAAAAAAAAAAATCCACCGACAAATTTTTTTTTTTTTATTGTTATTATTATTATTATTATTATTTTCCATCACAAATTTTAATGGGTTTGACCTGATTCGAAATAATAAATAATAAATAATAATAATAATATTGATAATAAAATAAATTGTAAATTTGAGTAGAAAAAAAATAAAAAAAGAAAAGTTGGAAATTTAAATGAATCAATTTTATATAATAAGTTCAAGGTTAAATAGGACGTTTGTTTGTTTGTTTGTTTGTTTGTTCTGAGAAAGAAAAATCATCGTGCTGTTGTTGTTGTTTGTATTTCTTTGACATTAGTTTTCCTTGTTTTTCGAAAACTTCCCCACCCCAAAAACCTTGATTTTATTATTATTATCTATCTATCTATCTATCTTTCAAATTTGGGTGTAATCCTTTTTATAAAATTTTTTTCGTTTCAAACAGGTTTTGCCCCAATTATTTTTTTACGAATAAGTTTCACTATTTAAAAAAAAATTAATTACGTTTTCATCCACCGTAATAATTTATTTATTGTAAATAATAATAATAATAATAATGAAAAGTTATACGCTCTATAAATTAATATGAAAAAAAAACAAATAATGAGGTCGATCGATTTTCTTCGATAAATTTTTTTTTTTAAATTTTTATTTTAAAAAATTTTAATTTATATAAAATTTTTATTTATTTACGCGTTAAAAATCTTGGCAATAATGTTAGTAATAATAATAATAATATAAAAGCATTTCCGGTTGTAAAAAAAAATGATGATGATGGACTCATATTAAAATGAATGTCCGGTTTGCGAATATGTTTACCTCCAAAACACGAAAACAAATTTTTGTCCTCTATAAAAAAAAAAAAAAATATGTCATAAAAATTGACAATTTAAAGGGGGAGGGAAGGGGAGGGGGGAAGAAAAAAAATTTTTTTTTTTGAAGAATGGATGACACACGAAAACCTTGAATGATATAACTTTGTCTTTTAACTTATTGCAGAATTAATATCAGAGGGTCGTCGTTTAATGTCTTCTTGACCATGAAGATAAAAGAAATTTTTTTTTTTTAAATTTCATATCGCGATGACAATTAGACAGTGACGTATTAAGAATTACAAAAAAAAAAAAAAAAACATTAATTAACATTATGTAATTTTTTCCCTTCGGAATTTTTTTTTTCATAAAAAATTTTCTATAAAAGACAAAAAAAAAAAAAATTTATTTCAAAATCTAATAAGAATATATATATAATCAATTTAAATTATCTTTTTTTCGTGGAAAAATTCAAAACAAATAAAAAAATTTTCCATCGCAAAGCCGTTAAGATTTTAATAATAATAATAATAATAATAATAATAATAATAATAATAATAATAATAATAATAATAATAATAATAATAATAATAATAATAATAATAATAATAATGATAATGATAATGATAATATCAATTCGAAAATTTAAACAAAAAAAATTTCTTTGTTGTTATAAATTAAATTAATGTTTGTCGTTTAAATAATAAAGGATTCTCGAACGTCAATACAATTTCTAAATTAAAAATCTCGAAAACAACATAAAAAAAAAGAAAAATTTTGAAATACATAAATAACTGGTTTATTCATTAAATATTTTTGTGAAAAATGTTTTTTTTTTTTCCATTAAATAGGATTATAAACAAGTAGTAGTTGATAATAAATCAAAACGAAAAAAAAAATAAAATAAAATTTAGGGCGTTCAAACAAATGTTGCAAATAAAAATAAAAAAATAAATTTTTTTTTATTGTTTACTTATTCTCTACTCCCCCACGATTACTATCATTTATTTTTTTTTTTAAATTTAATTTACACATTTTTAATTACTCAGATAATAATAATAATATTTATAACGACATTAAATTATAATAAATGAATGGAACGTTCAAAAAAAAAATTTTTTTTTTATCTTCGGGTAATAATAATTACAAAACGAGTAAAAAAATTCTATGGAATTTATATTTTTTCATAGAAATATATATAATAGCCTGAAAAAATAGGATTAATAAAATTATTATAAGATATTTAACTATAATAATAATTATAATACGTACCGAGTATAAGAGAGAAAAGAAAAGGTGAGAAAATGATGAAATGTCGTGTATACATGGACCACGCAAATAATCAAGTAATTAATAATGCCACAAGGAGATTCCATTAAAAAAAAAAAAATTTCACTCTTGTCCTTGATACTCGTGTGACTAATTAATTAAATACATAAAATTATTATTTAACGGTCGATTGAAAACAAAAGGTCTGTGTGTGTGTGTGCGTGTGTGTGTGGCAACAAGAAAATGAACCTTTTTACAAAATTACATCGTAAAATTTAGGTGGAATTGAACGTATTGATTGATTATTGACAATATTTCAAAGTGTAAGAAATGTAATTTCCGTTATCTATCATACGGGGGGAGGGGGAGAGGGGGGGAAGGAAATTCAATTGCAAAATATTTTGGCGATTTTTTTTTTTTTTTTGAGCCTAAAATTAATAATCCCCGTCGTTTTAAAACAAATTCAATTACGTATTTTTTTTTTTTTTAACTTTGCTCACCTTCGTAGGCCATTTTTTTTTTTTTTTTAAATTTTGAAAGATGAGGTCTACGTTGAAGGTTGCAGCATTACATTCACTTATTTAAAAAAAAAAAAAACTGGCGCGCCCAACGGGACCCACGGGGACCTGCACTCCTCCCAAAAATATATTCAAAATAATGGTGAAAATTGTTTTTAAAAAAAAAAAATACGCGAATCGATACGCATGGATACGCACGTATAAACAATAAAAACCCCGTTTTATGCTCTTTTTATTTTCTATTAAAAGAACGCCGAAAAAAAATAAATATGGCGAATAATTTATTAATTAGAAAAAAAAAAATTGTAGATAATTATGAGAGAATCAATAAATAAAAAAATCATGTGGGTCATGTGATATTTTTTATTAAATGATAATAATAATTAAATAGTGATTGATATCATCGTTTTTATTTTTTATTAATACATTATGTAATTAAAAAAAAAAAATTTTTTTATTGATTATTTTTTTTAATAAACTTTATATGTTTAACGACCTTATTAAACTTTTCAACTTTATGTAAATAAATTCATTTATTTCGATTTAAAAAAAATTAAAAAAATTTTTTTATTAACTTTTAAATAAATAAAAAATTATTAATCTTATATTAATATAAAAAAAAAATTTATTTATTTATTTATAAAATTATCGATAATCATTATTATCGTATATTTTACCGCCATTTTTATTTTCACAATTAAAAAAAAAAAAATTAAATAACTTTTTAAGTTTCTTTAAAGAGGAGGAGGGGTGAAGGGGGCTACTTAAAATTTTTTCGAAATTTACTAATCGATGCTTTTTAATAATAAAATTAAATAATCGTAATAATAATAATAATAATAATGATATTAAAAAGTAATAAAATCGTCTGTTTCCTAAAAAAAATTAAAATTTAAAATTCCATTTCCGTTTAAAATTTATAATTTATTTTTAAAAAGACCTTAATAAATAAATTTATATTTTTTATAGTTATTATTATTATTAACAATAAATAAAATAGTTTAATAAATAATTCAATATTTTCAAAAAAAAATAAATAAATAAAATTATGGTTTCCGGGTAAATAAAAAAAAAAAAATCTAAAAATAATTTTTCGCCATATTTTCAAAAAAAAAAAATCACCTTTCCTTTTTGACCCAAAATAATAACCGAACGAAATGAAAAAAAAAAACCCGAGAGAGGTTTTAATATAATCGTGAATAAAAGCTTAGGCAACATATTTAAAATATAATAATGATAATAAAAGTAATTTCACGACTCCGTATAAAAAAAAAAAAAAAAAAAT